>NC_136512.1:56441100-56636100 GCF_053919585.1 Euprymna scolopes | reverse complement strand
AATTAGGAACCTGCGACTTCTGGAAAATCTACAACAGTGTAGTAAATAATAGGCAATCATCAAACCCCCCCCCCACTATCCAACAATCATGAGGTTGTTTGCTCTGCAACTGAGAAGGCTAATATGCTTGCCAGTCGGTTTGCCTCCAACTCCACACTAGACCCTGCCAACCACCCCCTTCCTGACTTTCCTTTGCGGACAGACGCCACACTAGACAATCTGAAAATCACCCCTTCTATGGTGAGTGCTATCATAAGAAATCTTGACACTGCAAAAGCATCCCGGCTGTGCTATTAAAAAAGTGCTCTGCCAAAGTAGCTCCAGTTCTCTCCAAACTTTACAACAAATGCCTTAATGAATCTTGCTTTCCTGCCTGCTGGAAAACTGCTTCTGTAGTACCAGTTTTCAAGAATTCTGGTGAAAGAACTGACCCAGTAAATTACTGCCCCATTAGCCTCCTCTCACTTTTTGCCAAAATATTTGAGACAATAATTAACCAAGCTCTAGTCCATCACCTTACAGATGCTAAACTTCTGACTGACCAACAATATGGATTTAGACAAATCCGTTCAACAGGAGACATCCTAACTGTAATCTCAGAACATATATACCAGTCACTGGACAAAGTGGGGGAGGGTAGAGTGGTAGCTCTAGATATATCTAAGGCTTTTGACAGGGTATGGCATGAAGGTCTTCTCAAGAAAATCAGATCATATGGTATCACTGGAAGAATACATAACATAATTAAATCCTTCTTAGATAAGAGAAAAATCCATGTTGTCCTCAACGGTCGTACATCTAAACAATACGATATAAATGCGGGAGTGCCTCAGGGGTCTATCCTGGGACCTCTATTTTCTTAATATTCATAAATGACCTCCCTGACAAAATTGCCTGTGAGATGGGTATATATGCTGACGACACCACACTCTATAACAGACACAACAGGAAAACAAATGAACACATATCTAAAGAAATGGCAAAAACACTAGAGGATGGCCTCCGATCTGTAGTGGAATGGGGACAAAAATGGATGGTCACATTCAATGCTGCCAAGACTAAACTCGTTTCCTTCAATAATTACAAGAAACCTGTTCTACCACCAATAGCAATGAGCAATGACTCTTTATCTGAAAGTACATCCTTTAAACTCCTCAGCCTAACGCTCTCAGGAAACATGAGTTGGAACAATTACATTGAGAACATTGCCAGGACCGCTGCGAAGAAGGTAGGCTCTCTCTACTATGCTAGAAAGCTACTAACGCCCGAAAGTATCCCGTACCTCCATAAGGCCACCATTCGCCCATGTATGGAGAATTGTCGTCATATTTGGGCTGGTGCATCTGCCACTAGTCTCTCACTCCTAGACAAGGTTCAAAAGAGAGTCGCCAATCTGATAGGTCCTGAATTTCGGCCCCTGTCCCATCGACGATATGTTGCATCCCTCTGCCTTTTCTACAAGTACTTTAACGGTGAATTCTATGATGAACTGCAAGCACTTGTGCCCCCTCAACATAAATACCCCCAACAAACCTGACAAGCAGCTAAATCCCACCCCTTCACAGTAGAGATCCCTAGATGTAAGAGAGCCTTCTACTCCAGTAGTTTCTTACCTAGGACAGCTAGACTTTGGAATTACCTGCCGGGTCCCTGCTTCCCCAACTGTACTGACATGGCGAAGTTCAAGTCAAACGTGAACCGACATCTTGCTGCCCAACTCCCTACACAGTAACCCTGATGCCTATGTCCCTGATACTAGCCCCCTACAACAAAGTGGCAAAATGCCTTGTTTGGGGTAAAAATGTAACTAAAACAAAAGAAAAAAAATAATAATAATAATAATAAAAAATAATAATAATAATAATGACAATAATAATAATAATAATAATTCTGATTTCGCTTATGAATGTCTCTCTGGAAAGGGATGGGATTCATTTCCAGAGGATTTCCCTTAATCCCGGCTTCAAACCAGGAGCTTCAAAGATCAAGGGTTTTCCTAAGGATGTTGGTGGTACCTATAATTGCAGAGGTTTGAAGGCCGCCTAAAACATCGGGGATTTCTAGTTTTTTCAATCGTCCTTCTAGACGACTTGATACTACTCCTAGTGTACCAACTACGACCAGGATTATTTGTGTATATGCCTTATCTCCAAGACCAATGGAGCATAATTGCTCCACTTCTCATTCTCATTCTCTCTCACATTCCTGTTTCAGGGTACTTAGAAGTCTACAATCTGCCAGTTTTTTGAGACCTTGTCAATGATGATCAAATCCGGACGATTATGTTCCAATTGCTTGGTCGTTATGACACTTTTGTCCCACCATACCTCTACCTTGCCATCCTCACTTTTTCTCACTTCATCAGGAACCTCCTCAAACCATTTTCCAGCACACTTCACCCCAACACTCCCAATATATCCGGAGTCCCATGCAATTGTGTCTTTTGCGGTACTTTCTCTGGGCCAGTCCACTACATCCTGCTTCAAGGTGCGCAATTGACTCTGACGTCTTACCACAAATCCGCAATTCTGCACCACCTTCCTCTCCTAGGACCACTTTTTTGAACAATCGTGTTCCTAATGTCTGCTCTTGTGCTGCACAAACAAAAGCTTCAGTACTCAGATACCCAGCTCTAAGCCATTGCCATAATCTTTCATCAGCCACTTCTGCTATATCCTTGAAGAACCTTCCATGCATTTTCTTCCTAGCCAGTTCCTCTGCCCTTTCTCTATCCATACGTTTCACATAATCAGCTTTCGTTTCACATACCTTCACTTCATTGGCCACAACCTTAAGCATCCACTCCTCACTTCTAACCACATGCTCCTTCAATGACATCTCCTCAGTTCTAACACAATCTTTTACACTTTTCAATCCTCTCCCACCATCTTTCCTCTTTTGATACAGCCTTGCTACGCTACTTTGAATGTGAAATACACCAAACATTGATAAAACTTTTCTTGTTTTGATATCCATAGCATGCAAATCCTTGTCAGACCATTCTAAAATTCTCGCACTGTATATCAAAACACTGACTGCCCATGCATTTACTGCTTTCATTAGATTTCCTCCATACAGTTTCGACTTTGCAATTAGTTTCACTCTTCTAAGATACTCCTTCCTGACTTTTTCCTTCAGTTCTCTGTTCATGATGCCTACACCCTCCAGCACTCCCAAATACTTATATCCTGTATCTTCTTTTTCTTTCATGCTTTCTCCATTTGGCAGCACTATTCCATTCGAATAAACCTTTACTCCTCTTTTCATCACCAGAACCTCACATTTACTAATCCCGAACTCCATCCCAATGTCTTCTGAGCATGTCCCCATAAGTTCTACCAGTCTCTCCATTTCCTTTTCATTTCTACCGAATATTTTCAAATCATTCATAAACGGTAGATGGTTAAGGCGTCTGTCACCAGATCCAAAGTTATACCCCAGTTTTTCTCTCTTCAAGAGGATGCTCAGTGGCATCATTATCATTACAAAAAGAAGTGGCGATAACAAATCTCCTTGAAATATCCCACGTTTAATGCCAACCTACCCCATCTCCTCTCTGTTTGCTGTCAGCGTTTTCCATTGAGCCATACTTTTCTCCAAAAGCCCTATCACATTCTCAGCAACCTTCATCATCAATAGTGTTTCACGTATCCATGAATGAGGAACCATGTCATAAGCCTTCCTGTAATCGATCCATGCAACACTCAGATTCCTCTTCTTCTTCTTCGCATCCTGCATTATTGCTTTATCAATTAGTAGTTGCTCTTTAGTACCTCTTGAGCCTTTCCGGCACCCCTTTTGTTCATCAGGAAAAACACCATTACTCTCTAGAGGTTCATAACTTCTATTTACAAATATTTCAGTCAACAGTTTCCATATCAATGGCAGACATGAAATTGGTCTATAATTATTGGCATCTGTTCTTTTTACAGGATCTTTCCTAATCAGTGTTATTCTTCCCTTCACAAGCCAATCAGGGACATCTCCCGACTCTACAACCCTTTGCAGAGCAGCAGCTATAGGTGGATAAATGCATGGAAACTGTTTAAACCAGAAGCCTATAACTCTATCTGGACCAGGTGCCTTCCAGTTTGTCATCCTTCGTATGCCAGCCTTAACGTTATCGATGGTTATCTCAACGTTCTTCATCTGCTGCATTTCTGATAGCCTTTCTCTGACCTCTCCCAACCAGCTAGCCTTCTCATTATATCACCCTTCGACAAACCAAATCCCACTCCAGAACTTCCTTGCATCTTTTGAATTTGGAGTGTTGTTATTTCCCGCCTGTTTACTACCATTTAATTCTTTATACAGCTGAGACTGATTGTTCCGGAAAAGGTTGTTCTGCCAAAATGCAACACTTTTTCCAACAAAGTTCCTAATTTTCATACCACCAGTGTGGACCTTCTCTTTCAACATTGTTAAAACGTTCATCGTTCCCTTTTCCAGCTATCTATACCTCTTTTCAAGCTCGTCCTTAGCTTTCTGTCCTAGTTTAACTCCTTTTCTTATTTCTTCGATTCTACCAATGTCTTTCCGCCACCGTTTAATACTTTCTTCAAGCCGCCTCTGCCAGTGTGGCCTTCTATCCTTCATTTCTTCACACTCTTTGTCATTACTTCCCCTAACTATAGGATTCCATACCTCCTCAGTTGTCTGCCTCCCATCATCGTTTAAATTTCCCTTCTGCACTTCCACTCTCTCAGTTCTTTCATCAGAGCTAGTTTCATCAATTTTACTTTCGTTGTTCATTTCATTCCTAACCATCCGTTCAATCTCTTCTCTTGCAATCACTGAAAGTAGGTTGTTATTTTTAATTTGTTTTAACTGGGATACCAAACTCGCGACACTTCTAGCTCCTCCTCCTCTCGATTCCCATTCTTCCTTCATTTTTCGGATACATCCACCAGATTTGGTACTTCCACTTCTTACAAAGCATTCTCACAATACTCTTCTTTCCTCATCCGTCCACGTTTTTTTTTTACATTTCCTGATCAAACTTCTTTTCATGTCTTGGGACCCTCTCTGGCAATTCTCACTCCTCCTATATCCAGCCACATCCTCAGAATTTCGAACAGTTGTATGATGACGACAGGACCCACCCTGTTGACCAGTGAGACATCTATCTGGCGTGAGACCATCACAAGATGTTCTAGCTTCATTTACGTCGTTATTTTCAATATTTTGATTTGACATTCTCCCATAAATGGGGTTAGTGTTACACCACTACCGATAGTTTTATCGAGACATTATCTCTAGGAGGGTTCCCCACCAAGGTCAAAGATCCCCTATTCCCATTACCACCACCAACAACAATAGAAATAAAATCTACAATGATAATAGCAACACTAATATCGGTAGCAATAATATTAACAGCAAAAACAACATTACCAATGACAGCAAAAAACAGCACCTAACGTTACATCTACAGTAATAATAAAAACATACCACCACTACTACCACCATCACCACTACTACTACTAGTAATAATATTAGTGGTAATAGTAGTAACCAATAAAGTAAATTTTGTTTTTTTAAATAATAATAATAATAATAATAATAATTTCAGTTAGAAAAGCTTACTTTGTTCGTTTTTTTTTTTTAATTCCTCTTCCGATGTTGCTTTTGCCCAGAAAAATGTACACAAAAAACAGAAACATAAAACATCCAAACATGTGAAAGACAATTCCTCGTTTAACCGTGAATTCAAGTTTTAAATTCTAATTTCAGTTAGAAACGCTACTCCCCCTCCCCTCTGCTATTTTTTAAAACTCCGCCGCTGATGTTGCTTACGACCGGAAAAATGTACACAAAAACAGAAACATAAAACATCCGAACATGTGTAAGACAATTCCTTGTTTAACCATGAATTTCAAGTTCAAATTAAAATTTCGGTTAGAAACTCTTACTTGTTTCGTTTGCTATTTTTTAAACTCTGCCGCTGTTGTCGCTTTTGGCAGGAAAAAATGTACACAAAGACAGAAACATAGAACATCCGAACATAATATAATAATAATAATGAAAATGATAATAATAATAACAATAATAATAATAATAATAACAATAATAATAACAATAATAATAATTAAACAAACAAATAAATAAATAAATCATTGACGTTCCAGTTTCAGTTTGTGAGTTTCATGGGCTCAAAGTATTGTTTTGGCAGTGATTGGGCCACAGTATTTACATTGTCATATTTACCAAAAAAAATCAACTCAACGATAAAAACCATAAAAATAATATTTTACAAAACTTTCTTTTTTTAAACTCTTGAATGTTACGTTTCTAATCGATGAAATTAACGTGATAAAAGAAAAACCAGTGTGTCCTGTGAGGATTTCAGAGAGCATAGTGGGGCACATTTCCGTAATCCTCAGCAATTTTTTTTCTATTTCCACTAAGCCATAGCAACGCATGGCCGGGTACAGCTAATTGCTTATATTTGTTGCTAGTAAATTTCGATATTATTTTATTCTCAGGCTCATGTCTTTATGTATCGTGGGTGCTCCGCCAGGTCGCACCAGAGCGTCCTTATGACTGCAACAATTTTGTTCCCTCGTTTCTCAATTGCACGTAGTTTCTATCAAAAATGTTTTCTTTTTCACACGACCTTTCTTTAAACAACAAATAGTAAATGTTTATTTTTTTATGCTCAACTTTTAACTTGTGATCTTTTAAAATAACACCTGGATTATAAAAGTGCATTCTAATCTAAATTCCAATCTTAACCTACATTTATCAGCTTACTTTTTTAAATTTAACTCTCTCGATATGGTTATTACGAATTATTATTATTATTATTATTATTATTATTATTAATAGCAGCTCACAAGGCGCTTTCACACAGGTCATCCAAGATCTCTCCTTGAAGACAACCTGTGATGTTCCCTGGAAGCCAGATTTCCAGTATTCTCCACCTCTTTCGATAAGATTTGCAAATGAATTTGTGTTATCGCAACAGCCGCTTACCATTGATTTCTCGCTGGCATTGGCTATTAGTCTCCACAGGAATTTGAGTAGCAATAAGCCTCCCCAAGGTCTCAGTCCTTTTTGCACTCATCCAGTGGAGGTCTGGCTAGTGTTTTCTCTCCTCGGGCTTTCTATCCTCCTAGACCCTCATTATTTGGTGTGGTGCCCGTTTATAGTAACACTCACCAAAAAAAAAATTGGGAGCAGTATTTTTCAAGTTTCAGTTTTCATGATACGCTGTGATGTTCCTTTGTGTTTTGTATCTGTAGCCGTTTCTGTGTCCAGTTTGTGTGCAGTTGATGTGTGGTGTTAGTCTCCACAAGGGTTTTTGCGTAATATTTCTCTGCCATCCCTCTGATTCCAATCTCTCCCATTCTCTTTTCAAAATTTTTCGGTATAGTTCCTAGTGCTCCTACTATTAGTGGTGTTATCTTGACTTTCTTCATTTTCCAGATCCCTTTGTGCTCGCTGGCCAGTTCTGTGTATTTGCTCTGCTTCTCAGTCTCCTTGATCTTCACTTTGTGGTCTGCTGGAACGGCAAAATCTATAATCTTTTCCTTTTTGTAAACTATTATACTTGGATGGATTTATCCGTTTTTATATCCATGTCCCATAGGATCTTGTAACTTTCATTTTCCAGTACTGCTGCCGGTTTGTGTTTGTACTATTTGTCTGTGTTTTCAAGATGCAATCGTTTGCATAATTGCCAATGTACTGCCTTCTCCACTTGATGGTGTTTATTTATATACTCTTTTGGGGCTAGTTTACTGCATTCACTTATTATGCGGTTTATTGTTTCGTATCTTTGTCTGCAGAGTCTGCATTTGCTGTTTTCTTATATCTTGTCGATCCTTGCTTTGATTTCTAATTGCGTCATCTTACGCAGCTGTTATTAGTGATTCAGTTTCCCTAATAAAGTTTCCTTTTTGTGGCCATTTCCAAGTGTTTAAGTTTGTCTCTTCTTTTTTAATCCTTATGAATCGTCTACATAGCTATTTCTCTTCCCATTTTTCTTTCCTTGTCTTATTCCTCATCTCTTTTTTATCTCATTTGTTTCTTCCTTGTCTCTGCAGTAATTATTCTTTCGGTGTTCAGCATTATGTATTTTTCTCATCTTTTTTTTTTTATTATTTACACAGTCTTTTATACAAACAAGCCCTCTTCCTTCTTCGTTCCTTTTCACATATAGTCAGTCAGTATCATCCTTTGGGTGGAGTGTATTGTGCATTGTCATGAGTTTCCTGGTCTTCTGGTCGAGATTCCTTAGTTCTTCTTTGGTCCAGCTTATAAACGGTCCAGAGTATCTTAATGGTGACACTGCCACATCTTTATTGTTTATTGTTTATTGTTTATTATTATTATTATTATTATTATTATTATTATTATTATTATTATTTCATTAACTTCACAGTGTTGTGATGTTTTACACCGTTTTCCCCCCTTAAGAGCGGGCTCTTACACTAAAGCTAGTGAGGATAGTTATTATTATTATTATTATAATTATTATTATTATTATTATTATTATTTCATTAACTTCACAGTGTTGTGATGTTTTACACCGTTTTTTCCCCCTTAAGAGCGGGCTCTTACACAAAAGCTAGTGAGGATAGTTATTATTATTATTGGCTCACAAGGAGCTTTCATACGGGTCTTCAGAGATCTTTCCCTGAAAACAGCCTGTGGTGTTCACTGGAAGCTGAGTGACAACAAGTCTCCCCAGGTTTCCAGTACTCTCCTCCTCTTTCAATACCATTTGCAAATAAATTTACATTATTTCAACCGCTGCCTGCTAATGATTTCTCTTTGGCAGCAGCTATTGGTCTTTGCTGGAATTTAAGTGGCACTAAGTCTCCCCAAGGTCCCAGTTCTCTTTGCACTTATTCGGCTGAGGTCTGGTCAGTTCATCGGTCTTTCCTTCCTCCTTGACTATTTGGTTATTTGGTCTCGCTCCGATAATGGGGGTATTATCATTATTATTATTATCATTATTATTATTATTATTATTATTAACTTACTAACATAAGGTCTCAAGTATTTTACCTTGCAGCGACTTGAACCTGAAACCCACTTAACACTCACTTCAGTAAGGGTTAGACGTGAAGTCACTCAAATATAGTGGTGAAGATGAAGGTCACTCAAAAATAGTCAAGAATGGGCTTGTTGACATTTCTCGCTAGGAGCGCATGAGGCGTCCAGCAATGTCAACCATTTCCTGGGTTTATACCAAAACCGAAACAGATGGTAATGCGAAGGAGGGTAAACCTTCTGGGACTGAAATATACATCATTCTGTCAAATAAAAAGCTAATCCTATGTTGATATGCTAACACAAAATCTTGGGTCGAACGATTGAGTTTCCTCCCTTAGATTAGTGAGAATTTAGCGTAAGACAAATTGTATTTTAGATGGAGTTATTTCCCTTAACGAAAAGTTTTCTCCCTTGAGCATTGAGCAAAGTGAACCCGTTATTTATTTATTTATTTATTTATTTATTTATAGACATAAACATTAGAATCGTTTCCCTTAGATAAAGAAGCAGTTACTTCACTTGAATGAAATTCAGTTCATTCGATGAAAGGCCCATTTCTTCTTCCCTTTTATGAGGGGACCGTTTGTTTGTTGTTTGAGCGAGTATCGACAAGTATTTTTGCTTACATTTTATGAAAGATGTAGACGGGAGGTCGTTAAAAGAGGGGAGATAACTAACACTGACTATAAAAAATAAGCATATTTGTAAATTGATGCAATGTTTTTATTTATTGTTTAAAAAGCAAATAAAAATACTGGCGTAAATTTATTTTGTTAGGAAAGTTATAAATACCTCCAGGATTTAAAAAAAAATTTTTTAGTCATTAATGGCATTTTTTATACTTATTTGTGGAAGTGCTAAAGTCAGCTATTACTAAGAAAACTTATAGATTCAAACATTTTTTAGTGCTTGTAAGCCAGGGCATTTTCAGGGCATGGTGCATTGGTGCAGTCAGTTCCGAGTATTGAAGGGAAACTCTAGTTAGTCCTGGAAAGGCCGCGAAAAATATGTAAGAATGCAGACGACAATAAGTGTGCGAAAGGGGTAAGGTTAGGGTTTTTAGGTTTGTATTACTGTACAGAGTACACATAGATTCGAAAAAGTTGTCAAAAAACAAATATATGACAAATAAATGTTATCAAAGGCAAGATAAGTTACTTTTCTACCAAACTGGATATATTTTTCGTGTTTTTATTCAATGTAACATGTTTATTCAGCTCGAAAACCATACAGTGTTTACCGATGTATTGGAAAATTCAAGATGGCGTCTGACTCTCTCTTTAACACGATAAGTTTGGGAAAAGGTGTTATAAATAAAAAAAACTGGATAAAATACTGTTAAAAACTCGCTCAATATATGTTACCGTGACATAGGTTGACATATATTCGGCGGGTTTTTAATAGTATTTTGTATAGTTTTTTATTTATAACACCTTTTCCCAAACTTACCGTGTTAAAGAGAGAGTCAGACGCCATCTTGAATTTTCCAATACATCGGTAAACACTGTATGGTTTTCGAGCTGAATAAACATGTTACATTGAATAAAAACACGAAAAATATATCCAGTTTGGTAGAAAAGTAACTTAGCTTGCTTTTAATAACATTTATTTGTTATATATTTGTTTTTTGACAACTTTTTCGAATCTATGTGTACAGTAATACAAATCCGGGTTTTTTTTTTTAATTTAGTTTTCTTGCTCACACACACACACACACACACACACACACACACACAAAAAAAAAACTGTCTTTCAAATTTTACATTGTTTCAGCAATTTCTGGAATGATGCCGGATTCTTCGTCAATATTTTAAACTGATTTTCTTAGTGCTCATTTCTTAGTACTTATTTTCTTTAAGAATCTTTTTGAATATACTGATTATTGTTATATACTCGACTTGCTTTGTGTGTTTGTTTTTTTTTTTTTAATATTCTTGTTAACATATAGCAAAAAATAAAGTTGCTGCAGGGGGTAATAGGTTGTGATGTGAATCGACCGTACAACTAAGAAAATGGATATAGGCAAAATACGATATTTTGCAAAGAAGAGGACAAATGCAAATAAAAAAATGTTGTCTTTATTCCATCTATTGTATAAATCCCATCTGTCTGTTTAAATGTATGTATGTATGTATGTATGTATGTATGTATGCCTAAAACTTTCGACAAAGGGGACGGATTGCCACAAGATTGGTATCATTTTGAAACGCGACCCTTCGGATGACAAATATTGAAAAATTGGCCAAAAACATTAATTCCTTCACCCTCAACTGGGCACTTTTCTACAAGGAAGAGTCGCTTTCTTCACCGATATTTTCCAAAGTCATCCCCTCTTTTCGATTGACTAGCCTTAATTTAAACCTTCGCCACTTCCGGTTTGACGATGGACATTCTTTTTTTTTTTTTTTCACGTTCTTTTCCTCCTTCACATTATGGGTTCGAGCCTGCCTACCTACTACCAATTTTTTTTTTTTTTTTGCTCAAAACACACGTCCAAACACTCGCGTAACGCCGGGCACTCAGGCTAATCATAAATCCAAGAGAAAAATGGCAGAAGTACTGGAGAAAGTCGATCGACTAAAATTCTTTGACGAACTGGAAATATTGTGCGTGGACAACAATGGAGACTGGATGGACAGGAATGTTAGCTGTTGAATAACTGGAAAGGTTGGAGTTGTGGAAACTGGATCCTGGGCAGAATGGAATAATGTCACATGGAGATTGATATGGACGTGAATGTTAGGCATCGGTGGTCACTAGAATAAAGGGTTAGACGTTGACGGGCACTGGAACAGAACCGGGGACTATAGGCAGGAACCGCTGGGATGGCTAGCACGGGAAGCAGACGGATCTGTTGAAACGAGTGTTTTTGAAAGGAACCGCTGAAAGTTGCTAGAGTATGAGGCGCTGGAATCAGAGCAGCCAGAAGGTGCTGGAGCAGCAGAGGGAGCTAGAAGCTATATTAGTGAGCTGGAGCCGCAAGAACTGGAAGCTGCAGGAGTGAGATGGCAGCGCAGGAGATGGAAGCTGTGGGAGTTGGAGAAGAAAATAGAGAGGAGAGTTGGAGGAGTGGATGAAACAAACAGCAATAGTGAAAGATTAAATCACATAAAATGGTTTGTGCAGTGCACTTAAAAGGACAGTTTGATTTGCTACTGCTGCTACTGGTGTCTATTTCTCCTTGCAGGGCTTGATGATTGCCTACGCAATTGGGGTGAAAGCCTTCTGACCTTCCGGCTGACCTGATTTTTCTGATCGTCTCCACTTTACTTATGTAGACGAAAGGTTACTACTGCCGACATGCCTAGGTCATAATTAATTAATTATAATTAATTGATGACCGAATTTTTGCGGTTCAAAATATCTGGAATGTTGATTGTCTGTATTGATGCTCAAAATGTATAAATATTTTGACCCCTCCCTTTACTTAAAAATTCACCAAAAATTAGGAAATTAATCAATTTTAATGAATTTATTAAACTTCAAAATTTAGCTGAATTGGTTATCTCGCCGTGAACACATTTTACATAACTTTTTTTTTTCACGTGTACAAATTTTTTTTTTTTTTTTCCTGTTGGAAATTAACTTTAGTCCTTAATCTTTCAAATACAATCAAAAAGTAGTCGGAAACCTAAAAAAAATTAAGTTCCGCTGTCTTTATTCCACTATTTTTGCCCGTATCTACTGTATAGATATTTGTTCACTGTATATATATAAATCTCGGTCAATCATTAAAGTCATTTGTTTTTGTCCAGTGTGGGAAAAAGCGACATACAATGTCAAAATGCGTGGATGATTTGTATCTTTTTGCTGCAGACTCAACAACCAGTAAATTTCCATCACGCGTCTTTCAGTTGTTACGGGCGTTTTTCCTCCTGTGTTTCTACAAAAGATGTGCTTGAATTCTGTGATGTTTGTAAACAAATAACACACACTGCAACAAGGCCCGCTCCTTGAATAATTAATAATAATCAATTAAAAAATAACAATGTGCCGAACAGTTGCATCAACATTTGCAGATATGTGAGAAATGCATCTGCAATATTAATAGAATGATGAGTGCATCTGTCTCTGCAATGTTGATGAAAAATCCGTGGTGCACGTGCATCTGCTTGCTTGGTTGTAGTGATGCCTAAGTGCAAGTGGGTCTGCACGATTCTTTGTGTACTTAGCCTGCCTGCCGTCTGTAGATTCGAAGGGATGCGTGTAAGTGAGTCTGCACGTGTTGATTGCATCATTCATACTGCGGGGTGACCTCGCTGGCCTCCATGGCCCGGGACTCAAGTGTAGTATCTGTTCCGGCAGATGCTGCACTCAACACTATATGTGAGGGCACCACCACATATCAGATCATTGCTCTTTTAGCAATCAGTTTTGGTCAATGTAGAAGAAACCCTTCATACCACTTGTCACTATCCAGTTCCCTCTTGGGGGAGCTGGTCCTCTTCCTCCTCACTCTATATTAAAAAACAGCCTTGTGCCTAATTTGCTCAGTGGGGAAGCAAATAAATACAATCATTCATAGTACGGAATTAATTGTCAAGGTCGGTGGTACTATATGGTCGAAGTCAGTTGGACAAAGTTTGCAAGTGAGTCTGCAGGGCTAAGTACAAGTGAGACTGTTGCATTATTCGAGTTAATGTGCATTGAGTGAATCAACGAACGTGTAGTTGTTGAGTTTTTCAATGTGTGTAAAAGCTTAACTCGTCTGGAATTGGTGCAACTTTTGTCATAGTTGTTGTTAGCGATGTCCAGGAATTTTATGGTGCTTGATGAATGCTCGTGAGTTTTTGGTTGTCGTGTCTGTTGCTAGAGAAAGTCAATACACCTTGAATCGTTGATGCTTGCTGATCTTGACTTATTATCCAAAATCAGTAATTTTTTATCATGTGTCTTACAATACCAAGGATGAACTGGTTGCAGAAATCAAACTAGTGTTCAGTGTCTCTCGAAGGACACTGTGAATGCTGCATGTCACAGGCTCAGACCTCGCTTAAAAGCAGTGGCGAGGGCTTCATGCAACTTTTCAAGTGAGCTGTATTCGACTAAAGATTCTCTAACAGATGAATTTTGAATTTTGAAGATACATCAAGTTTGATTAGTTCTTATCTTTTCAAAAATGTAATATTTGTCTCGAACACTATACATACATAAATTATTTATTTGAAATTAATGTTTCACAAATCGTGCTATGGGCCAGTTTCGACCCTTATACCCAATAAAAATATAGAAAGAAAATGAAAGAAAAAAATGAAAGAAAAAATATAGTCTCAAAAATCTTGAATGAAATAAGAAAATGAAAGAAAAAATATAATCTCAAAAATGTTTCACATATCATGCTATGGGCCAGTTTCGACCCTTACACCCAATAAAAAATATAGATAGTAAAATAAAACAGAAAGAATGCATGAGTAAACCTACATAGAAAAAAAAGAAGTAAAAAAAGGAAATGTGATCAAGAAAAAACAACGTTTGGGTCGGCGATGTTGTCGAGTTATGGAACACTGGTTATGACTAGTGGAACGAGAGTTCAAAATTATGTGAAGATTCCGCGTTCAATAAGATATCTTTCATAAAATTTTCAGCCAGATTGAACCAGTATTTTATGAGAAAACTTTTAGAGTAAATGCGGTATTGTGGTGAGTCATCCCTTACTGTGCATCGAACGAATACCATAATACTTAGTTGGTTGTACTTTATCATAACAAAGGTTCCTACAAAATTTCAGCCATATCGATCAGTTGTTTGAACGCACAGACAAACAGACTGAGAGAAATATAATATAGACAATGGGATTAGATTAGGAGTTAAATCGTTTTTAGTCGGTTATGGTAACGGTATAAAAAAAAAATTGTATCTCTTAACACTTGATTTGAAAAAATTAAAAACAACAGATTTTTATTGTTGTTTTGTTTGTTTGTTTGTTTGTTTGTTGTATTCATCGTAAACAAGGTATATTGCCAATGAGATGTAACTTTTCAAGGGCATTTTGGAATGTTAAAACTGCTACATTAAATTAGTTGAAAAACAAATAATTTATCTTACAATTAATCAGAAGAGACTTTTCCAGAGCATTCATCAGCTTCTTTTTTGTTTATTATGTTTTTGTAATCTCAAATGTGTTGAGTTGGTTTTGGCGTCGCAAATACTCAAAGAATAAATGGATCTTTTAGTAAAATGGAGTTATCTCCCTCAGTCCAGTGACAAATTATCCAAAAGCGCCTATTGTTCTCTATAAAAGTAGAATTGATATTCAATTCATGCGATCTTAGGATCAAAATGAACTGCCTCGGGAAACCATCATGCCAACCATTACCTTATTCTTCGAGGGCAACAAAAGGATTAACCTCTCTTTGTGTACTATTTTAGACAGTGTTAGGGTTTATTGTTTGTCGCCTGAAGAGCTCTCACTTTAAGAGAGTATTTTACTTAATAGTACTTTTGTTCCAATTTTTCGTAGCTGGATTTTCCCCACATTAAAAATCGACCTTGTGGGAAAAGAAAGTAAAATTTCATACAATATTGAGTTTTTTGGGGGTTTTTGTGAGTTTTACTGGGTGGAGTTATGGGTGTTTCTGCTTTCAAGTAAACATGCACGTCTCCATTGTAGTCGTGGTAGTTATAGGGATCTAATAGGGATCTGGTGAAAATTCAAAAGGTGTCAACATCAGGATCCGTCACTTTCCTGTCGTTTCTGCCTCTGCATGTAGCAAGTGTGCCTCAAGTTGAGAACTGTAAATCATAAAGTGAGAATAACAATGTTACCTCTGCGCGTGTACAATAGACACTTCTTTGTTGCTTCTGAGCCCAACCTTCCCCGACTTTTGATGGGCCTGACTGCTCAGATCAAAAACTGCAATCATGCAGGTAGCACAAATAGCTATGGCTAACAAGGAGGATCCGTGCATGCCAGGCAGTCTTGAGATATGATCTACTTGGACTTTATCCGATTCACTCAACAGCAGCAAAAATTAAAAGCAGCCAGCAGGTACTTAACATGCACTTCCTTAACTCTGCTAATAATCCTTTCGAATAATAATAATAATAATAATAATAATAATAATAATAATGATAATAATAATAATAATAATAATAATGATAATAATTTTTATTATTACTGTTAAGCTGGATAAGATGTGCAGAATGGGTGCGTTACGTAAAGTCAGTTAGTTTATAGTCGACAGAATGGTTAAAAGTTAATTTTGCCTAAAAATTAAATACTTGCTACATTTTTAAGGGTTATTTACAAACAGTATAATTACATTTTTAAAGAGTGTTAAATATTTGAACTGTTCCGAGTCTAATAAAATTTACTCAAGACTGGAACCGGTTATAACCACGGCTATCGAGAGAGAAGGGCAGTGAATATAACAGCATAACGTCATAACCAGATCAACATGGAGGTAAACGGTGCCTAAAGTTTCCTGTGTTCAACCACGTTGCCATAAAAAATATTTTTTGTGGCCTTAGAAAATGACGGTCGTAATTTTATAAAGGTAGTCCAAACGTGCATGTTTTTCCTTTTCCTAAAATAAATAAAAAAAAAAACAATTCTCCATTTGGATAATTATATAATTGCAATTATTATAATTGCACATTGGGGTAATTTTAATCTAACAAAATATAACAGTAAGTGGACTTGTTTTTTCATTTTTATTTCTATCGAAGAAAGTTAAATATTTAATTCTATTTATTTTTTTTAAACTGCAAAACAAACATTTTTTATATGAGAATATTTTTCAGTCCTTTCTTTTAATAATAAATAAAACTTTTCATTGAGTATTTGTGAAGGGTGCAGTTCTTGTTGTTGTTGTTGTTGTTTTATTTTTGGTGTTGTTTTATTTATTTATTTATTGTTGTTGTTGTTGTTGTTGTTGTTGTTGTTGTTGTTGTTGCTGCTGCTGCTGCTGCTGCTGTTGTTGTTGTTGTTACTACTACTACTAAATCGATCGATGAATTCAATATTTTAGCATCGGGCATAATTTATTTCTTTGAAATATATTTAAAACTTAAAGTTTTTGTTTGTTTGTTTGTTTGTTTGTTTTATAACATCTTATCTGTAAATAATTTACATGACTGAAATGGGAAATGAAATAGAAAATACTCTATTCTCTCCCGAGATATACGAACACAAATTCGTCTTAAAAATTCATTAATTAATCAGTTTTAATTAAAGTTTTGATATGAACTAAAAAATAATGAGTGCATTAAATTTGAGGCAAAAAAAAGGCCAAAAGCATTATTTGAATGTGTATGAAAAAATAAATGTAACAAAAAAATATTTAGAGTGGAAAATATAATAATAAAAATAAATCAAAACATAATGAAAATAAAATAAAAACAAGCACAAAATAAAAGTATGAATCAAATTTGATCAAAGAAATAAAAAAATTCAAAAAATAAAATGCATGCTCGATTACAAAAAAGTGTATGAGATATACACAAAGAAAGTGAAAAAAAAACTCAGGGAGCAGTCATTAAATTAAAGCCCATTTACGCAGGGTCCACGTTCCCTGTGAAGTGCCATAAAAAACTGTAGATGACATCGACTAGCGCCATATCAACAAGTTGTAAAGGGTGCAGTTCAAATCTGGTGCCTTGGGGGGAGGGGCATTTTGTCACCCGAACCCCAGGAAACACGAATGGCCGATGCCAACGAGAAATCAATGGCAAACGGCTGTTGCAATAATGTGCAATCATCTGCACAAGTGATCAAGAGGTGGAGAACACTGGAAATCTGGGGAGACTTGTTGTCACTCAGTCTCCAGCGAATACCACAGGTTACTGCCAGTGAGCGATCACTGATGATGGCCTGTGAGACAACTCCTAGTGAGTAGAAAAATGATAATGCCCCCTCCCAAATTCACTATCACCCTGATTTAATATTGTAGATGTTTACTTTATTTTCTTAGTTTTTAATCAATGTTCACATTATAGTATGATTGTCTTTTATTAGTTATGTGAACTTCATTTTCTTATTCATGTATTCTGCACTGCTATGAAAATGAAGACTATAGAGGAGTATAGGATTCCTAACCATGTAATTGATGAAAATATGCTACATATTTTGATGAAAAACATGGGAAAAAATGGACATAGAAGAACAGAAAACCAAAACTTTAAATATAATTTCTGTATTAAAAGTAATAGTTATTTAAATATTTCAACATATAATCTTGTGGGGAAAATCCAGCTCTCCAATAAGAGACACTCTGGATAGGAACAAAAATAAAAATTGTCTCAGTCATGAAAGATTTCTCCTCCACCGACCGAGGACAGAAAAGGTGAATTGTAGCATCAGAACAGATACTACACTGTGATCTTGTCCCGAAGGGCAAGAATTGTTTGTGTTTTATGTTTCTTTAATTGTTTGTTCCCTAAATTCATAATTCAGTTTTATCAGTATTAGATTGCATATTGCTTTAAAATTACGTAATTTTGCATAGATAATATTTATATTTTATATTGAAGAAAGTTCAGTTTCATTATTAATCGAATTGGATTCCTTTCTTTTCTTTGTAAAATGTTTTAATGCTCGTTTTAAAAATGTCCTCATATAGTATCGACAGTGACAGTTTGACAAATCTTACGTAGATTGCCTGCAGGCATTTTTCAATCAATATGCCTTCTATATTTCGGTGGGTGTGTTATAACACTTACCATAGTATCTATCATAGAATCTAAGATAGAGTTATATCTGTCATATTAATTTAGGAATTATCTCCCTTGCTACTGGTCGATATAAAATGAAAAATTAAAATTCAGTGTGTGCTATAAACGAGGGTAGCAATCATGCGCATTAACATTTCTTTATTCCTGAAGATTACGGCCCTAGTGAAACTATTTGGTAACAAGATGGCTAATCAAACTACTGTGCCTATTAATTTTGACCGAATGTTTCAAGGACTACATCCAGAACCTTTGGGGTTTTTAAGCCCGAGGACTTTCAGGCACCTAAAAATTTTCTTTAACATTTGTTGCTCTCCTTTTCCTTCATTATCTAAACTTCTGGCAACCTACACTCAACGGTGTAAGTCACTTAAATTTATGTACTATTTGGTATTTATAGAAAGACTTTATGTTCCTTTCATTTGACTTGTTATAGATATGAGTTGATCGACAGTTTATGTCAAGATTAACTCATATAAGAGTACTGTTTCGGAACATAATTCTTGCAAGTATTACCTCAGTCTTTATAGATGACAAAAGATTACTTTGTTCTTTTTGGTTTTGGTTTTGTTTGTTTGTTTTTGTTTTTGTTTTGTTTTTGTTTTTTGCTTGTTTTTTTTTTTTGTTTGCTTGTTTTTTTTGTTTCTTTTTGTTTTTGTTTTTTTTTGGGGGGGGAGAGTTCTATTTTAGAAGTGGGTGTATTTATTAAAAATAAATGAAATGAATATATTACCTCAGTCTTTATAGATGACAATATATATATATATATATATATATATATATATATATATATATATATATATATATATATATATATATATATATATATATATATATATATATATTAGGCCTTCTTGCTTTTCAAGAACTGGTCGTTGGCCTGAGGGGGATAACTCCTTTTTACTGAGCGATTTTTTTTTTCATGCGTGAAATTTAGAACTCTAAAACCAACGCAATTTAAAGGAATTGTAGAAAAAAAATGTTACTACTTTTTTTCTTTAAAAAATAATGAAAATATTACAACAGAAAATGAATTGATATTTAAAAAGAAAAAAAAAAAAAAAAAAAACTTCGACCGACTACTTTTTATTTTCGGACTAATTTTGGTACTCCTGCAGTATTTTACCCATCGATTTCACGATCTTAGCCGAGCGTTGATCGACATCCGTCGGAAAACGCCGGAACATGGCGAGCGGTACGATACTCTATCAGCCAATCAGGGCGCTTCAAACGAACGCGCAGCAGACGAATAATTTTCATTGAAATTACACACATAGCGTTTCATTTCAGTTATTTTATTGTTTCAAAGTAAAAATACACAGCCTTTCATTTCAGCTATTTAATTTAGCGATAAAAAAAAAAAAAAAAAACCGGGAGTTGTTGGAAACATATTTATGCGAATTTATGTGGAGACAAAAATTTGGACACAACCCTTCTTTTGTCTCCATAATAAATCAAATCGCGGAAGGCTACCCGGTTTGGGAAGGAGCTTCTTTCCACATCCTCTGAAAACCCTTTGCCTCTCTACAGTCAGTAGAAAATCTTCCAGTCGGAACTAAAGATAAACAGTAATTGTTGTCCCCCCCCCTACAAACATTACTGAAAAAAAAAAAAAACATTGTTGTTACTGTTTAATAACGTTTTGTTAAAAACAAAAACAAAAAAAAAAACATTGAAGTGTTTATTACTGTTGCTTACCCCCCCCCCCCAAAAAAAAGCTATCGGAAAACAAAATGACCCCCCCCCCAAAAAAAAAAAAATATTCAACAAAATAAATTTATTTTACTTTAAAAAAACTTACGGTAAGTGTTTGTGATTTATTTTATCCAAATTTTTTGTATTAATTTTATCCATTTTTGTTGTGTGTGTGTAATATCTTTTCCTTGTAATGTTGTTGCTATTCACATACTTTTAGCGTTCTTCTTGCACCGTAGCTCCGAATTCTCGGCTTTCGTCGGCGTTAACGCCGAAAGCGTTCGTCAACGCTCGGCTAAGATCGTGAAATCGGTGGGTAAAATACTGCAGGAGTACCCTAATTTTTAATAAAAATGTCATGATTAAAAAAAAATAGAAAAGTGCGATGATAGTTGTAGAGGTATTGTAATTTTTATCAAACAAAACTTTTTATTTAAAAAAGGATGGAAACATTTAAAATAAAAGTGCTAATGCACTTACTGATCCGCACTATTTTTTAAATCGTATTTCCGAGTTTAATTAAAGTTTTATGATACGTTTTTTTTTTTATTCAGTTGTAAGGTTAAAGTACAGAATAGGTACAAAACACCCTCACCCTCACCCTCCCCATGTTAAGAATGGCTTTTTAAATAATAACGTTATTATTTCAGCACGATCAATAAGTTCATGAGTACCAAAATAAAAAAAAGAAGAAAACTGCGATGTTTTTTTTAACGTAACAAAGTTTATAACATTAATAATAAAAATGGAGTCTTTAACATTGCAAAAATGTGTAAGAATGCCTGCGCAAGATGAAAAAATGCGAGTCATCTATAGTCAATCAAGCAATCAGATTAACCTTTCAATATAGGATGAAACGATAAAGTTTTTCCTTTTATTGTGTAATGTTAGATTAAATTTTTAAAAGTCTTAACATTTTTAATAAACAATAGCCGAAAAAGGTAATCTTGTCTTTTCTTTTTTCTTGTCTTTTCTAATGTTTTCAGATTTTAGTAGTCGATTTTTTTCGTTTTCTATAATTCCTCTAAGTTGCATCGGTTTTAGCGTCTTAAATTCTCGTATGAAAAATGAATAAATCTCTTAGTAAAATATAGTTATCCCCCTCAGACCAATGATAAGTTCTAGAAAAGAGTCATAATAACTTAAAATTATAACGTCTTTTAAAAATTTACTGCACACACATTACAAATGAATAAATTATTGCGGGACTAACAACGACACCCGTAGTCCTGCGAGTGTGTCCACAGAGTCCAAGCAAATAAGGTTGAAGTCAGTTACACAAAGGCGTGCAATCGATTTGCAGTGCCAGGTACAAGTGAGTCTGTACCGAGGACGGTATGCATTGTTCGTGTTGATCAGAATCCCATGCATTGGTTGAATCAACAAACGACCAGCCGTGGAGTTTTTCAGTGTGCATGGAGCAGCTAACTCATTTTCAACTGGTGACTTCTTCCATAACGTCCAGTCATTGAGTTTTCAATGTGCGTGTCGCAGCTAACTCAAACTGGTGTGAGTTCTATGGTGGTCGTTATTGCTGTCCGTGGATTTATGCATGTGATGAAAATCGATGAGGGTTCGGGTTTGTTGAATAAGTCGTTGGAGAAAGTTTGAAAAGTGTTATTTGCAGACCTTGACATTTTATGACTTGTATGAAGTCAAGAACTCGGTGTCAGTTCATGCTAAGAGACATGTTCGAATGTGTCGGCCACTTCTTCGACCACCGCAAGAGGTAATGCCTGGGCCACGTTCACTGAATGTCGATAAGTGCACCAAGGGCACAGCAACGCTGATGGAGAAATCGTCGTTGGTGTTGTCGATAGTCATCCTGCTCGATTGCACAACTCATGCCGGGGTAAACCAATTGTTGCGGGACTACGGGTATCGTTGTTAGTCCCGCAAACTCAAGAAAATGAAAATGAAAATAAAGTGTAAAATGAAGTTGAACAATCAAACAAGGATGACTGAGGTGGATGAATAAATTTAACAAAACTTTTTTTTTTTTTAAATCGTAATTAAGTGAACGAGAAGACAATAAAGTTTCTTCTTAATTGAAAGTCTCTTCCTGCGACTGAGGTAATAAAATGAAATGAAGTAGAAAAATAAAAGTTCTTGGTTAGAAATAACCATTTTTCTTTTAGGATGAATTAAACAACAATAAAAATTCCATTCACTTACTTTAGCAAGAAGATAGAAAAGTGTAAAAAGTTCATTTTTGTGGAAAATTAATTATCGGGTGCGCCCACGTTTAACGTCCACATGGATGGAGATCGACATTGATGTTTGCCGCATGCTGGTTGAGGTCGACTGATTGGTTTGGGCGCAAAATGCCCTTTTTATAGATCCAAACTTACTCCACAAACGCTGTCTGAAAAAAACATTTTTGAAATTTATTTTCTCTGTAATCCGATTGGATGAAAAAAACAACATCTTTGTGACGTAAGGTGCTTTCCAAGACGTCCGCGTGAAAAGACAGAGTTTCGTTTATAAGTCCACCAAATCTGCGTAGGTGTAGAGAGATGATGTGCGTGCAGCTGAAGTAATCTTTATACAGTCGAATGTGCCGTTAAAGAGGCTACGCGTTTGTGCCTGCAGAGCACAAACTAAGAATCAAGATGGCGCCCGCATGCGTTTATGTGGAAAAAAGTCTCGTGGAATCTCGTAGAATCTCGTACCCTGATTCCAAAAATAACGAGGAAAGAAAAGCGGGAAGTGAGACGATTTTGAGTCACGGAAACGAACGGACGTGTGTAAAAGAAGAGGTAGAAGAAAAGAGTGTGGTGAACGAAACAAACAACGACTCGGTTGAAAGTAGAGTTGTAACGAACACATTTACAGTTGGGGCTGTGCGTTATTATTCTGTTTGAGTAGACTCGATGTGACGGCAGCGAGGCTACAATAAAATGCACCAAAATTTTTTTTACTAATTTCCCAATAGTAGAAATAAGTTATAAATACACATCAAATAATTTATTTATTTTTAAAATAATATTAACGTTTACTCAATGACTTTAATTAAAATGTAAAACTCACCTTTATTTGGACATGTAAACCGATCGTTTAAAATTTAACCAAAGCTCTTCTAAACAAAGTCCAGTTGTTAAAACTTATTTAGTTTCCATAACTTCAGAGGATTTGCATTGTAGTATCAAGGGAGATCATTCTTAAAGCAAAGTTTTAAAAATTAATTACATCCCCTGTTATAATTAAAGGAGATAATACACTAATAAGAAAATGTTAAGTACTAATAATAATAGCTGAAAAAAGATAGAGGGCCATCGTTTTGAAACCTGATTTATCATAATTTTTTTGTAAGTTTCGAACTACTTTTTTTAATTGTATTTGAAAGATTAAAGCCTAAGGTTAATTTCCAAAAGGAAAAATATTTGTACACGTGAAAAAAAGAAGATATAATGAAAAATGTTTTCACAGCGACATTTGGAAACTGACAAGTTCAGCTAAATTTTGAAGTTAAATAAATTTATTGTAAAAATCCCTTGAAAGATAATATTAATTTTCTCTGACTATTTCAAAGATAATTAGTAAAGTAAATTCTTAAAATATTGAATTAAATTTAAAAAAAACAAAAAAAAACACCTTGTTTGTATAAAAATTAGCCCCCAAAAGCGAGAGATTCTAACTTCGCTTAAGCAAAAACAAATGAAGTCATCTGTGTGTGGATTCTATGGAAACCCAAAATGTCAGACAGTCAAATGGCTGTCTGAAAATGATGTCAGACAGCTATATGAAGTTATGAGTGCTGGTTTTCTTTTCTTTCTTTTTCTTTTTTTGCATCCGTACATTCCTTTCGTAAACGTTTGTATAATTTTTACCATTTTTTTTAATTTTTTTTATTTTTCAGCGTTTTATTTTTGTTTTTCAAGATTATATACAAATTATATTACGCCGAAAGTTTCACGTTCATTCACACAAGGAAAATATTAGAATCTTACATACAAAATTATGCAAAAAAAATGTAATCTAAAAAACAAAGTAGAAATATTTTTTGCGATTATAATTTTTTGTGTGAAAATATTAAATAAATAATGCTTAATTCAATGATAATATCTTTGGGTTATATCGAATTCATTAATGTGGACTGTAGGGGCGTTTTTCGTAATGTTCCTGAAAAAGATTAATTTTTCTTTCTTATTGTTACAATTTATAACGCTTTATTTTCATTTTTTTTTAAGCAAAAATAAATTCTTTTTATTTATTTATTTTTTTTTTTTTACTACTGAAAATCATAACTTGATTAAAGGTATTTTTTTGTTTAAACAAAATAATACATTTCTACTAATATTCAAAAAAATAATGAGTTCATCATATTCCGTAATCATTATTTGATAAATAGTGAAAATTTTTATTAAAATTGGTTTATTTCCTTTTTTTGTGAATTTTGAAGTAAAGGAGGAGTCAAGATGTTTATACAGTTTTAGCATCGGCATTCATTTTGCACGTACCTAGAAAATGTGAATTACCTCCTCTGTTGATAGACGTTTTCATATATATATATATATATATATATATATATATATATATATATATATATATATATATATATATATATATATATATATATATATATCATATAAAAATAGTCATTGAAGAGAAACAAGGGAAACAATTCAAACATTTTGCTTCGTATTAACTCCCTTAATGAATTGTTTCCCTTGTTTCTCTTCAATGACTATTATGTGATGCTAAAGGGAGATAATAAAAGACAAGGAAATATGAATTATCTTTCCTGTTCTTATTTACTGACACTTTTCTTTGGTCTTTTTGAAACATCGTTTACTTTTATTTCACATTTTGAAATAATTGAACTTACGTATGAAATTGAGCCTTCATTAAAGTGCATTATACAAACAAAATGTACGGTTTCGAGCAGAATAAGGAACGGGTGGAGCTTTGCTGATTAATCAGAGGGTATGTAAATCGAGGGGGCACAGAGCACATTTCATTAAAGGACTTGTAAAAAAAAAAAAAAAAGAAAGACACAAGGATGCCACATTGTGACGATGAGACGGGGGTTCGAGCTTGATTAATAGTGCAGGACATATTAGATTTGAAATCTTTTCTTGGGCCGTGTCTAAAGGGGGAGACTAGTGGTAGTTGAAGTTACACCAGCCCAGATGTTTATGGTCTGAAGGTTTTATAAAAAGATTTAGAGGTGGAAAAGGATGCCATAGAAATGACAACAAAGAATACATGAAATGAACAACATTGGAAGTATGTAGATTCTGACTCCATATAATTAAAGACAAACAAATATTGAAGGTTGAGAACCGATTTTATTTACTACTAACAACTTGTATTAGAAGAGGCAAAGTGTTCGTAGGATGGAATGTGATTAACGAAGAATGGATTGTCCGATTGAGATATTTGACAGTTTGTATTACGGTGAAATGTTCGTAGAACGTTTGCAGGTATGTACGAATTGACAAGGAATGAATGTTCGTAAACTGCTTGTAGGTATGTATGAATTGACAAGAAATGAATGTTCGTAAAACGTTTGTAGGTATGTATGAATTGACAAGGAATGAATGTTCGTAAACTGCTTGTAGGTATGTATGAATTGACAAGAAATGAATGTTCGTAAAACGTTTGTAGGTATGTATGAATTGACAAGGAATGAATGTTCGTAAACTGCTTGTAGGTATGTATGAATTGACAAGAAATGAATGTTCGTAAAACGTTTGTAGGTATGTATGAATTGACAAGGAATGAATGTTCGTAAACTGCTTGTAGGTATGTATGAATTGACAAGAAATGAATGTTCGTAAAATGTAACTTATCTTTTGGAGGATGGAGATGGGTAGGGTAGGCCGGTCATCCTGCTGTCGGTGATGCGTGTCCTGGCTTGTAACTAGAAAGCGGGTGACTTTTTCATCAGCAGCTAGCAGCTCGATGTCTTCATCTTCTTTTTCCTCCCTCCTTCTTTGGTTTGTGTGAATTAGGCAGTTTAGAATTGAAGGTGTTTGGCCCATAACATGAGAGCGTAATCGGCTTCAGTTCACTAGTGCCTTATTTCTTTTTCTTCTTCATTATGTCTCTTCAGGTCGGGTGGGAGAATCTGTTCATGCGTTCACTGACGCAGCAGGGCGAATCTCCTCTTCCCTCTTTTTGGTTCCCTCAAATCCCTCATTTTATAGTCGCAAACTGCCTCCCAGTGACTGTGATATTTGAGGCATTTATTTTAGGCACGGGGCTCTGCCATTAATCGATAATTATTTTGTGGTTATCTTATTTTTTCCCCCCTCAAGCAGAAGCGATGCATGGAGCCATGTGCAAAAGACGATTTTTCATTTTGTCTCTCATGGTAGATGCGTTAAATCCGGTTCGCTGCTAATTCTCATGATGTTCCCACATGTTGCAACAATACTCCATGCATGAGCGAATACTAGCTTTGCCGAAATATAGGACACTCTTAGGTGTGAGTACTTTTCTAGCACGGTACAGAGAGCCCACCTTCTTTGAAGCAGCCTTGGTAATGTCCTCAATGTATTTGTTTCGATTCATGTTGTCTGTGAAATGAATTTGAATGATGAGCTCTCATGAATGATGTAATTTGTCATGGCTATTGTTTGTTGAGAAAATATCTTGTGATTGTTAAAATACAGAAACTTAGTCTTAGTAATGTTAAATGCTATCACCCATTTATGGCCGCATTTCACTACAAACTGTATTTCACTACAAACGTTTCCTTACGTTTTTACAATTGCCTTAGATACGTGAACATTCGTGTTTCCCTCATGTCTATTATACAGGGTGGTGTCATCAGCAAATATACCCATCTTCAATACCGTTTTATCAGGGAGGTTGTATAGAAATTTCAGGAATATTAAAAGTCCAAATATATTATGTTGTTTGGATGTACGTGCATCAATGACAACCTAGATGTTTATCTTGTCTTAGGAGGATCTGATTATATCAAAGTGTTCGTCCAGTAACATGTAATATTTCATTTTTATGAGAAGACCTTCATGTCACACACACTAAATTAAAGATATTAAAAAAAATTAAAATCAACAAAAAAATAAACAGGTTTTATGATTTTAATATTTTATTTAGTTACATTGCTTTCTAACAGACAAAAGACGTGTAAGAAAATTACTTTTTTAAATTTTGGTCTAGCGTAATAATATTGGATGCCCCTGTGTAAAAATAGTGTAAACAAGTGAAGCATACATGCCCCCCCCCCGTGAGTGTGCAGTGAACGAGGCATAAAAAAATGACTAAGTTCAGCATTTGCCCTCCCCCTCATTTAGGCCCAGAGGTTCTCAGGGGACGTTAAATCCTGGTAAAAATGAACAAACGGTGCAGTTTTAGGCCTAAACATATGTAAATTTGAGTTCTGCACCATGCAAAAAAAGAAATGACTATAAGTCCATCATTTACCTCCACCCCATTTAGCCCCAAAAGTCCCCAATACCTTAACATATTCAAATTTGAGTTCGACAACATGCAAAATTGCTAAATAGACATATACAGAAAATTTTAGACAAATATGGTAAAATAGTCCCAAAAATAGAATGTTTTATTAGCCTTAAAAGAGCCCCTGGGGCACACCTAAGAGGTATCGCAAAGTACAGACAAACAAAATTATATGGAAATTAGTTAGTTACAACTTTTCAGAAATTTTAATAAAAATCCAAGGCATCAATGTTTTTTTTTTTTTTTAATAAGCACAAAAGTGTCAATTTAAGCCATTTTAACCCGAAAGGCACCTCGGGGGGGGGGGGGGCAACCAGACTATTCCCAGAAAATCCGTTCTGTTACTTTTTTACTCATATCATGTTTAATGTTTGTACAAAATTTTTAAAAATTCCAACACATAGCTATTGAGAAAAGTGCACACAGATGAATAAACGAATGAATGGACGGAAAAGGATGAATTTAAAGGTCCACCCTCCTTTTGTCAAGGGACCAAAAAACAGAATTTTGACATTAGACTCAGGGAGGAAGGAGTTGAAAAACTCCATTGAAAGTTAAAAGATTAGTATTTGGTCGAGGTGTAAGCATTTGACGTCAGAGACAGCAATTCTGAAGTGAAACTTTTTTTTTTTTCCCCAAACAAGGCCCATTGCCAATGATATGTATGGCTCTATCGTGGAATGACATCCAAAGTGAAAAGTTGTGCAGTGAGATGTGTGTTCATTTAAATTTCTGCATATTGATACAGTCAGAGAAACAAACCATGCCATGGTACTTCTTTTTTTTAATGGAAATCGCACCAGACAAGGCATGAAGCCACTTAATGTAAGAAACAAAAGAAATCCTACTTCGTCAAAAACTAGCTAATTATAAGTGTTAGATTCCGATCCAGAAAACATTTGTTCTTTCCCCTTTATCAGAAACATCGCTCATGGAATGCGAGGACTAAAGAATAAAATAAGGGAAACGAGAGTTAGGAGGATGCTGAACGAAAACTCAAGGTCACCTTTCAACTAATTGGCAAGAAGATAGCAAAGACTCATATTTTAGCAGGTGAACTCACTGGGTCCAGATGTCTTTTTCAAGGTTCTATTTTAATTGGGTTACTCACCTCCTGATATGATACTCACATAATTTATAAAATAATAAAACTACTTCAAATAATTTATAAAATAATAAAACTTCTTCACACAATATATAAAATAATAAAACTTCTTCACATAACTTATAAAATAATAAAACTACTTCACACAATATATAAAATAATAAAACTTCTTCACACAATTTATAAAATAATAAACTACTTGACACAATTTATAATATAATAAAACTTCTTCACATAATTTATAAAATAACAAAACTACTTCACACAATTTATAAAATAATAAACTCCTTCACACAATTTATAAAATAATAAACTCCTTCACACAATTTATAAAATAATAAAACTTCTTCACATAATTTATAAAATAATAAAACTACTTCAAATAATTTATAAAATAATAAAACTTCTTTACACAATTTATAATATAATAAAACTACTTCACACAATTTATAAAATAATAAAACTTCTTCACACAATTTATAAAATAATAAACTCCTTCACACAATTTATAAAATAATAAAACTTCTTCACATAATTTATAAAATAATAAAACTACTTCAAATAATTTATAAAATAATAAAACTACTTCACACAATTTATAAAATAATAAAACTACTTCACACAATTCATAAAATAATAAAACTACTTAAAATAATTTATAAAATAATAAAAACTTCTTTACACAATTTCTTATATAATAAAACTACTTCACACAATTTATAAAATAATGAAACTACTTCAAATAATTTATAAAATAATAAACTTTCTTCACACAATTTATAATATGATAAAACTTCTTCACATAATTTATAAAATAATAAAACTACTTCACACAATTTATAAAATAATAAAACTTCTTCACATAATTTATAAAAAATTAAACCAATTTCACACAATTTATAAAATAATAAAACTTCTTTACACAATTTATAAAATAATAAACTCCTTCACACAATTTATAAAATAATAAAACTTCTTCACATAATTTATAAAATAATAAAACTACTTCAAATAATTTATAAAATAATAAAACTTCTTTACACAATTTATAAAATAATAAAACTACTTAACACAATTTATAAAATAATAAAACTACTTCAAATAATTTATAAAATAATAAAACTACTTATCACAATTTATAAAATAATAAAACTACTTCACACAATTTATAAAATAATAAAACTTCTTCACACAATTTATAATATAATAAACTCCTTCACACAATTTATAAAATAATAAAACTACTTCACAGAATTCATAAAATAAAAAAACTACTTCAAATAATTTATAAAATAATAAAAACTTCTTTACACAATTTCTTATATAATAAAACTACTTCACACAATTTATAAAATAATAAAACTACTTCAAATAATTTATAAAATAATAAACTTTCTTCACACAATTTATAAAGTAATAAAACTTCTTCACATAATTTATAAAATAATAAAACTACTTCACACAATTTATAAAATAATAAAACTTCTTAACACAATTTATAAAATAATAAACTACTTCACACAATTTATTATATAATAAAACTTCTTCACATAATTTATAAAATAATAAAACTACTTCACACAATTTATAAAATAATAAAACTTCTTCACACAATTTATAAAATAATAAACTCCTTCACACAATTTATAAAATAATTAAACTGCTTCACATAATTCATAAAATAATAAAACTTCTTTACACAATTTATAAAATAATAAAACTTCTTCACACAATTTATAAAATAATAAACTCCTTCACACAATTTATAAAATAATAAAACTTCTTCGCATAATTTATAAAATAATAAAACTACTTCAAATAATTTATAAAATAATAAAACTACTTCACACAATATATAAAATAATAAAACTTCTTCACACAATTTATAAAATAATAAACTACTTGACACAATTTATAATATAATAAAACTTCTTCACATAATTTATAAAATAACAAAACTACTTCACACAATTTATAAAATCATAAAACTTCTTCACACAATTTATAAAATAATAAGCTAATTGACACAATTTATAATATAATAAAACTTCTTCACATAATTTATAAAATAATAAAACTACTTCACACAATTTATATAATAATAAAACTACTTCACACAATTTAAAAAATGATAAAACTACTTCAAATAATTTATAAAATAATAAAACTACTTCAAATAATTTATAAAATAATAAAACTTCTTTACACAATTTATAAAATAATAAAACTACTTCAAATAATTTATAAAATAATAAAACTACTTCACACAATTCATAAAATAATAAAACTACTTCAAATAATTTATAAAATAATAAAACTACTTCAAATAATTTATAAAATAATAAAACTTCTTTACACAATTTATTATATAATAAAACTACTTCACACAATTTATAAAATAATAAAACTACTTCAAATAATTTATAAAATAATAAAACTTCTTCACATAATTTATAAAATTATAAAACTTCTTCACATAATTTATAAAATAATAAAACTACTTCAAATAATTTATAAAATAATAAAACTTCTTTACACAATTTATAAAATAATAAAAATACTTCACACAATTTATAAAATAATATAACTACTTCAAATAATTCATAAAATAATAAAACTACTTTACACAATTTATACAATAATAAAACTACTTCACACAATTTATAAAATAATAAAACTACTTCACACGATTTATAAAATGATAAAACTACTTCAAATAATTTATAAAATAATAAAACTACTTCACACAATTTATAAAATAATAAAACTTCTTCACACAATTTATTAAATAATAAAACCTCTTCACACAATTTATAAAATAATAAACTACTTCAAATAATTTATAAAATAATAAACTACTTCACACAATTTATAAAATAATAAAACTAATTCAAATAATTTATAAAATGATAAAACTTCTTCACACAATTTATAAAATAATAAACTACTTCAAATAATTTATAAAATAATAAACTACTTCACGCAATTTATAAGATGATAAAACTACTTCAAATAATTTATAAAATAATAAAACTTCTTCACATGATATATAATATAATAAACTTCTTCACACAATTTATAAAATAATAAAACTTCTTCACATAATTTATAAAATAATAAAACTTCTTCAAATAATTTATAAAATAATAAAACTACATCACACAATTTATAAAATAATAAAACTTCTTCACACAATTTATAAAATAATAAAACTTCTTCACATAATTTATAAAATAATAAAACTACTTCACATAATTTATAAAATAATAAAACTACTTCAAATAATTTATAAAATAATAAAACTACTTCACACAATTTATAAATAATAAAACTTCTTCAAATAATTTATAAAATAATAAAACTACTTTACACAATTTATAACATAATAAAACTACTTCACATAATTTATAAAATAATAAAACTACTGCAAATAATTTATAAAATAATAAAACTTCTTCACATAATTTATAAAATAATAAAACTACTTCAAATAATTTATAAAATAATAAAACTTCTTCACACAATTTATAAAATAATAAAACTTCTTCACATAATTTATAAAATAATAAAACTTCTTCACACAATTTATAAAATAATAAAACTTCTTCACACAATTTATAAAATAATAAAACTACTTCAAATAATTTATAAAATAATAAAACTACTTCACATAATTTATAAAATAATAAAACTACTTCACATAATTTATAAAATAATAAAACTACTGCAAATAAGTTATAAAATAATAAAACTACTTCACATAATTTATAAAATAATAAAACTACTGCAAATAATTTATAAAATAATAAAACTTCTTCACATAATTTATAAAATAATAAAACTACTTCAAATAATTTATAAAATAATAAAACTTCTTCACACAATTTATAAAATAATAAAACTTCTTCACATAATTTATAAAATAATAAAACTTCTTCACACAATTTATAAAATAATAAAACTTCTTCACACAATTTATAAAATAATAAAACTACTTCACACAATTTATAAAATAATAAAACTACTTCAAATAATTTATAAAATAATAAAACTACTTCACATAATTTATAAAATAATAAAACTCTCTCACATAATTTATAAAATAATAAATCTTCTTTACATAATTTATAAAATAATAAAACCTCCTCATGTAAGTTATAAAATAATAGAACCCTCACATAATTTATCTATATATATATAAAAGTTAACGTGTCTGTGTATGTATCTGTGTGTCTGTGTACATTTTACCTACGCAATAACTCTGTCAATTTTTAGTTTACAGACTCGAAATTTGATATACCCCTGTATGAGATTTGGGAAAATCGATGTGATCGGTTTTGAGCCAGAAATTTGGCGATTAAGGGGTCAAAGTTCAACGATTTGACCTTTGTGAACTCTACCAAACTCCTCCAACAATTTTAGGTCTACGCACTTGAAATTGTAGATATAGGATCCTTGGACATGGATCTAACTTAATAACTTGATTTGAGCCCAAAACAATAAATTTTAAGGGGTCATAATAGGGGTCAAAGTTTAAAAAAATTGACCTCTGCGGTCTCTTCCAAATTACTCAGGCAATTTCTAGTCTAAATATTTGAAATTTTACATAAAGGGTATTCAGAGATAGGGCAAGCTTTTTCATCAGTTTGGGTCGAAAATATTTAGTTACCAATATATAAATGTATGTATGTTTGCATGTCTGCCTTAAACTTTCAATAGAGGCGACGGATTTTACCAAGATCAGTATCATTTTAAAGTTCCACCTTTCATACGACAAATTACGAAAAATTGGCTAAAAACATTAATATCTTCCCCTTCAACTAGGCACTTTTCTACAGGGGGGGTCACTTTTTTCGCCGATATTTTTTAAAGTTATCCTCTCCTTTAGATTGTCTAGCCATAATTTTAAAAATGTCGGTTCTGGTTTGGCGGTGGTCGTAACAGCATAAACGTTAGGTTTTACCCCGTTCTTTTCCTCCTTTGCAGTACGGGTTCGAGCCTGCCTTTCTACTACCACTTTATTTTTTTTTTTTTTTACTCAACATACACATCCAAACACCCGGGCAACGCCGGGCTGAAATGCTAGTAAAATAATAAAACTTCTTTACATAATTTATAAAATAATAAAACCTCCTTACATAATTTATAAAATAATAAATCTTCTTTACATAATTTATAAAATAATAAATCTTCTTTACATAATTTATAAAATAATAAATCTTCTTCACATAATTTATAACATAATAAAACTCTCTCACATAATTTATAAAATAATAAAAATTCTTCACATAATTTATAAAATACTAAAAATTCTTCACATAATTTATAAAATAATAAAACTTCTTTACATAATTTATAAAATAATAAAACTTCTTTACATAATTTATAAAATAATAAAACCTCCTTACATAATTTATAAAATAATAAATCTTCTTTACATAATTTATAAAATAATAAATCTTCTTTACATAATTTATAAAATAATAAATCTTCTTTACATAATTTATAAAATAATAAAACTTCTTTACATAATTTATAAAATAATAAAACCTCCTTACATAATTTATAAAATAATAAATCTTCTTTACATAATTTATTAAATAATAAATCTTCTTTACATAATTTATAAAATAATAAATCTTCTTTACATAATTTATAAAATAATAAATCTTCTTCACATAATTTATAACATAATAAAACTCTCTCACATAATTTATAAAATAATAAAAATTCTTCACATAATTTATAAAATAATAAAACTTCTTTACATAATTTATAAAATAATAAAACTTCTTTACATAATTTATAAAATAATAAAACTTCTTTACATAATTTATAAAATAATAAAACTTCTTTACATAATTTATAAAATAATAAATCTTCTTTACATAATTTATAACATAATAAATCTTCTTTACATAATTTATAAAATAATAAAACTTCTTTACATAATTTATTAAATAATAAATCTTCTTTACATAATTTATAAAATAATAAATCTTCTTTACATAATTTATAAAATAATAAAACTTCTTTACATAATTTATTAAATAATAAATCTTCTTTACATAATTTATAAAATAATAAATCTTCTTTACATAATTTATAAAATAATAAATCTTCTTCACATAATTTATAACATAATAAAACTCTCTCACATAATTTATAAAATAATAAAAATTCTTCACATAATTTATAAAATAATAAAAATTCTTCACATAATTTATAAAATAATAAAACTTCTTTACATAATTTATAAAATAATAAAACTTCTTTACATAATTTATAAAATAATAAAACTTCTTTACATAATTTATAAAATAATAAAACTTCTTCACATAATTTATAAAATAATTAAACCTCCTCACATAATCAAATATGTAAGTCATGTATACATAAAAAACCTACACAGAGTGTTGCAATATTTCAGTCACAATAAAAGAGTATGACCACAAAGATTTTATTTATATCCAGAGATAATAAGAACGGACCAATAAGATACCAGTATCACTGTATGGGTCTCTTCAATTTTTTCAGTAATAAATTTTTGTGTTGACACGATAAAATAACTACTCTGTTATGATACTGACAAGATTACCACCACTATTTCTTTACAATTTTAACTTTCTCTGATTTGATTGTTGCTGTGTATTTTTGTTTCGGACAACTGTATTTAATATTTACAATTGGATCATTTTCCTTCTCTTTGCAACAATTTTTTTTTCTTTCTTTTGCCATTCGCTTTTGGATTATTTTTCTTTTATATGAATGTCTCCTCACTCAAACATTTTATTAATATCAATTACTAAGGGAGATTTAGTGTATCTGTATGAAGGCAAAATTATATTATTAATTTTATAATATATAAAAGTAACAGTACTATACTTTAATGTTCAATTCAGGGGAATAATGTAGTATCTGTTATCTTTATAAGATACCATCCTCCCAACGCATTACCTCCTCCTTTGAGGATAGTGTAGTATATGTTCGTTTGTCCTGATATTATCCTCCCAGATTATATACTTGCTAGTACTAGATCAATGATAGTAAAACACGAACAGCAAAAAAAATAATTTCCCCCGCATTTTTTTGTTAGTTAATAATTCAGTAATTTTATAGAATCACTCCCATCTCCAATCAGATGTGATTTTTATTTATTTTTATTTATTTTATTTTTTATTTTTTGTACTTGGTTTTTGCTAACCCTAAATCTGAGTAGCAAGCCCCCCCCCAAAAAAAAACACTCTTAACAAACTAAAATACCTTGCAAAAAACACTTTTTTACAAACTTATCATCTCTTATTAAGACCCATATGCTAATCAAGGATAAGAGTTATTGGATTTAATGAATAGACAGTGAGACACAGAGGGAATTTGTTATGATGGCTGTAACTAGTAGAGAAATTAATTATTTAAGAGGATGGCTCAATAAGAATTTGTTTACATTGGACTTGAAAACGACAATGTTATAGTCAGGTGGAAAGCTGACTGTGTTTCAAACATTTGTGGAGAGAAAAGATCAACTTTTACTTGCAAACTCAAAAAAACAAAAAGGACCAATCAAGCCATCTTTCCTCAGCACCAAAGTCAACAGATCTCCATAAAGATGACTTTTCCCCCATTGCCTTGTACAGTTATAGGAGGTCTACTCTCCCAGGCTTTGCCTCCTCCCTTTTAGAAGGAGTTAGTTTATTGTGAATAATCTGAGGCGTCCTTACCAGGGAATGTTCAGCCAAGCATTTTTTGCAGGCTAGAGAGCTTTTGGGGGGGGGAGGGGTGCTAACTCTTCAATTCCACTTTCCGACCCTTGTGTAACATCTTCCTGTCGAGAAGGTCTGATCAAGATTGAAGGGCAAACAATCAGCAAAACATATTTGTATGATTTCACTTGATCAAGTGATGTAAATTTTTGATTAGAGAAATGTACACATTCAATATAAGTAAATCAAAGGGAGATAAATCAGTAGAATAGCATATTAGTGGCATGACAAGGCCACACGGGGAGACAGCCAAGCAAAGAAAACTCCTAAGCAAAATTAATCCCAAAGCAGCAAAACTGAAGCTAGTTTGCCAGGACACTATATATATATACAAATGTATGGAAATTTGGGCATATTTTATTGGTTGGAAAATATAAGTTCTTTTTTTATCAATTGTTATAAAATTTTAACCATAGCCTACAAATTTTCATGTAATTTCGTCTCATAGAAGAAAAGATATGAGTATTTCAATAACCAATTTAGTTATGAGTATAGATATATCCATATATACAGTGCCACCAAAAAAAGTCAGCAACTGTCATTTTTTTTCAAAAACCGCAAATTTAAACTAAATTTGTATATATATATATATATGATGATTGCAACGTATTGTCAGACGAGTGCCACTCCCTCAGACACTGATAGTCCATGAGCCCAAAAATGACTTATTTAGTCCTGCCGGCGATTTCACACACTCAAGCAGACATGACACTGAAGATAGTCATTGGTGTACATACATATAAATATATGCACGCATAGCGTAAATATATACACATACATGCACATACCCACATACATATCACACACATATATATATATGCATACATACATACATACATATACAATACATAATACACATACATACACATACATATACATACACATGTGCAAACATACACAAGACGGTCATTGGCATACATACATATAAATATATACACGCATACATACGTATATACACATACACACATACATATCTATAAACATACGCACATATATACATACACAATACATAATACACATACATACATATACATATACACATGCATACATACATATATACATACATATACATACACATATACATACACACATATACAAATACATACATACATATACACATAAATATACGTACACATATGCACATATATATACATACACTAACCTACATATACATACACATGCATATATATGCATTCATACACATACACACATACATGCACATATACACATACATACATATATGCATACATACACATACATATATGTGCATACATACACATACATACACATACATACACACATGCATACATACACATAAACACATATATGCATATGATGATTGATGATGATTGCAACGTCTTGTCAGACGAGTGCTACTCCCTCAGGCACTGAAAGTCCATGAGCCGAAAATGACTTTAGTCCTGCTGGCAAAATTCACACGCTCAAACAGACATGACACTGAAGACGGTCATTAGCATACATACATATATATACATGCACGCATATATACATATATACACATACATACACATACACACATACATACACACACATATGTGCATACATACACAATACATAATACAGATACATATACATACATAAACCTACACAAGACGGTCAATGGCATACATACATATATATATATAAATGCAAATATACATATATACCCATACACACATACATATCTGTAAACATACACACATATATACATATATACATACACAATGCATAATACACATACATACACATACATACACACGCATACATACACATGTACATACATATAAATACACACACACACATATACAAATACATACACAAATATAAATACATATACACATATGTACACATATGCACATATATATACATACACTTACCTACATATACATACACATACATGAATATGCACTCATACACAAACATGCACATACATACACATATATGCATGCATATACATACACACATGCATATATACACATACACACACATGCATATATGCACATACACACACATGCACATGTACACATACATACAAACAATATATATATACGTATATACATACACACACATACATATATACATACATATACACATCGTACGTTGAGTTATTTGGAAAATTATGTATGAATTTGTCAACATGATCATTATCATTATCATGTACTGCATATGTGTGAGTCTAAAACAAATTTTTTATTTTAAAAAAATCCAAGTGTCTGTATATATGCATATATACACATACATACATACAAACATATATATACGTATATGCATACGCACACAAACATTTATACACACATACATATATACATACATATACACATAGATATACATACATATACATACACATGTACATATATAAATATACATACACATGTACATAGATACATATAATGATGGCAAATCAATTATTACATGCTTCTAGCTTTTCAGGCCAACACACGTCACAACTTTTTCGTCGCCACAGGACTATTTTTCAGGTAGCTTTTGGGGTGATGGTTTTTAAAATGAAGATATTGTTGGGTATATGTAGGTTTGTCGTAGATGTCTGTGATAATGTTATTGTTTTTCATTTTTCCTAGTATGTATAAGAGGGGTAATTCTGTAGACTTTTGTTCTAGGATGAATTTAATTTTGGGGTGTAGATTTTGGAGTATAGTGTGTAAGCCTTTGAAAGAACAAATCCTAGCATATGTCCCCACAATACAAACAGCTCAAAACTGTTCACAGAGATAATAAAAAACCTTGTCTTACTCAACCAAAATGATGAACTAAGCAACATACTAAAAAAAATCATAAAAAGCAAATGCCAACCTAAAACACATTCTGACCTCATTCAAATCCAATTTATGCACAACACAAGTGATCACAAAATGCAACAAATAGTAATGTGGAGTGTGTGACATAATAGATGGAAACATTTACACATTCAAAAACTCAACATAAACATTCAAAATAAAAAAAACTTAAATTACACCTTCAGAAAGGTAGTCTATGCAGTAAAATGCACAGCTTGTGACAAATTTCATATAGGCACCTCCAAAATACTCAGCAATAGAGTGGCCTTACATAAAAGTAATATAAAAACTCTTGTCTGTTTTGCAACACATATATATGCATGCAGTGAAAATAAATTCAGAATACTATCAATTTTTCAAACAGACAATTACTACTACTTACTCACACAATGAAAATTTTCAATAGAAGATTTATTCCCACATTGGGCAAAGCTTAACAATAATATGTAAATAAACAAAATACAAAACATGTTTATGCACACGCATACACACAAATCAGAACAGGCACTCTGAGGCACATACATGCACATAAAGTTTCCCCTGTTTCTAATATACCACATCAGCTCATATTATCCAACTTAAACAATAGACAGACAACATTTTATATTTTTATTTTATTATATTTATGGATATCGCTCCTTTTTTTTTATTAACAAGTATTACTTTTTTCAAAATCAATATCATATAAGTTAAATGAAAACGTTCTATAAAATAGCATGGACTACAAAAATGATAATAATTATAACCTTTAATTAAAAATAATCCAGAAAAAATTCAGTTGAGCTTTACAAGAAAATAACAATGACTAAAATATTTTAATTACTTTGGTGATGGGGGGAGGGGGTATTTCTATTGATTAAAAATTATTTGATTTAACGCCTTCATGTTAAAAAAATGTTAACTTTTGGGATTTAGGAGGAAAGCAAATTTCAAGGAGAAGGAAAAACTGTATGCAATCATAGCCATTTGGATTTTAGCATTTGTAAATTCGCAATTCAATCACCACATTGTGTGTGTGTGTGTGTGTGTGTGTGTGTGTGTGTGTGTGTGTGTGTGTGTGTGTGTGTGTGTTACAAAAGATTTAAACTATAGTGGTATAATTGGGTTCAAGTAATGGTCATTTTAAGTAACGATAACATTGTGTAAATTATTTTACTCTCCTTAAACAAGAAACTGCGATAACGTTCAGGTGGTTTAGGATTGGTTTTTATTTGTTTTAAGGTAGAAATAGTCAAAAGTGAAAAGTTCATAAAACTTTTTATCATTTGAATTCTACTGTTTTCATCTTGAGTTTATTTTAGCAACATTTCTGTCTATGTAACCTCGCTTGTTTATTCTTGTGACAGTACCAGGCAATGTGTGGGTCCGAATAATTCAAATGTAATGAAACAGTTAGAGTGTCATGCACACATTACACAAAACTGCTGGTGTATGGATCTGCAATGACATAAGAAAAGCAAACAGAGCCATTCACAGAGTTAAACATCCCATGCCAACCATGGACAAGTTGATTGCAGATTTAAACTATTCAGCGGTGTCGAGTACATACCACTAATTAGAACTGGGAAAATTCAGCAGATATATCACCACATTCACCACACATGCTGGACAATTTCAATACAAATGCCTACTTTTTAGAGTAAATACTGTCTCAGAGATCTTTCAAAATGCAATTGTCGACATCTTCAAAAGCATCCCAAGAGTCAAAACTCTTTCAGATGACATTATCATCTATAGATGTGATTAAGCATCACAGCTTGAGGTTCATACATGATCGTCTATAAAATTCTGGGGCAAAACTAAACAGGAAAAAATGCCTTTTTTAGTGAGAAAACTCACATGCTTTTGACATACTTTTAGCAAAAATGGAGTGTTACCAAACCCAGAGAATATTGCAGCAATCACAAACTTCAAATTTCTTAACAACACTGTGTGGGGTATATGGTTAGAAAAGAAGAAAAAAAAACTGATTATAACGCTAGACACTGAGGAAGTCCTGTCCAGCTACTTATTCCAGTGCCCAATCTCATCCAGCTACCCATTCCGTTGCCTGCTAACCCCTGGCAACCTGCTCCAGTGCCCACTGATGTCCAGCTACCAGTTCCTATCTCAAGGATCCAAGAATCCCAACCCCATAAGATGCCATTCTCATTCCAGCTGATCCTGAATCCATTTGCCATTCATTTTAGTTTTTTTTTTTTCTTGGTAAAACCAATCATCTGTGTTTGTCATGCTTTATTAGTTGTATGGTCGATCGGCATATTCACACGCCTTTTGCTCCTCTGCAACAGTCACCTGATTCTAAGGTATTGCCCAGTATGTAGCTTGATTCATCTCACATGATGCTACCGTGAGCAGATCATTTCAACAGCTCACAAGAAAAATAAAGAATAGAGGTGGTGAGAGGCAAAAGAAGTCAACAAATTAAAGGAAGACTTTCATATAAGCAAAGAGACAAATATCCTTGTGGACACAAGCCTTATTCAACTAGGTGTGATCGTCACACAAACTAAAAATCATTATGCCATGCCAACTGTATCATCACAGATATGGAACAGAGATATTCGCAGATTGAAAGAGAGATGCTAGCTGTGGGATATATATATTTTTTTATTACATTTTCACCCCAAACAAGGCACATTGCCACTTTGATGTAGAGGGCTATTATCAGGGACATAAGCTAGAGGGGTACTATGTAGGGAGTTGGGCAGCAAGATGTCGGTTCACGTTACACATGTCATATACTGCCAAATATTTTCATCCCTATTTGTATGGGTCAAGGCTCACCATCACCACTAACCACCGACTACTTCTCAGGGTCATTAACAGTCTCAAGCCAGTTATGTCCAGAATTGAATGCTGGCATATGTGCCTCATGCTATATAAATACAGCCTGGTGTACTAACCTGGAAAAGATTACCTAAACTGCCGACTATTTAGTATTTATTATTACAGAGCCAATTCTTTATTGATTATTATATTGTACCTAATATATAGTACTGATTTCAAAAGTAAAAAAAAAAATGACTTGGGTGCCATCAGCTAGAATCAAAATCGAAACATTTAGCGCTCCATCTATGTTCCTTACCATTTAAGCTATTAATAGATAGATAAGAAAGATTTAAAATTAAATCATTTAAAGCTATGAATGAATTTGCGGATGCACAAAAGTAATAGAAATCTCAGCAAGTTGCAATGAACATTTTACATATCAACTTTACGACATATTTCTGGGTGTGTCTGTTATTCATCCATCCAAACAAAGATTTTACTCGTTATAAACCATCCTTGGTGTAGGATTACTATTTTCTGTTAATTTCAGTGTCATGTGACAAGTAGATTAAGAGTTTATCGGTTAAATATTTTTACACAGACACACATCTACTGTTTTATTTACTAAAAAAGAAATCAATTAAGAACATGAGAGAGAGAGAGAGAGAGAGAGAGAGAGAGAGAGAGAGAGAGAGAGAATGTATAAAATAACAGCAGGCATGCCAAACAAAATAAAATAAGAAAGGTGGGATTAATAGACTGAAGCTAAGTAAGCGATGTGTGACTTGATGTTATTTTAATTGTAATTTTGAAACAATGAAAATTGATTTTTTTTTTTTAATATAACTCAATCTCAAAATCATGGAATATTTTAACAGGTATTGTGTGTGATCAAAATATACAGGAAAAACGCCTTAGTTGATCAACTTTCATAGATATCACAAAAATGAGATTGCTTAAATTTAGGATTTATCTCCCGTAGTTTAACCCGGACAAATATTCAGAAGGGCCTTAATGAAGTTTTACACCGTTTCCGGTTTAAGGCGCTTTTGTCTTGACAAATTCTTCAAAAGAACTAAATATCTATTTCTACTCCAGTATTTAGTTATGTTTATGATTTGAAGTTCTACTAATTTTGCCTGATATTTCCGACCTTTTGGTTAAGTAAGTAAAAATGGTTTTATTTTTTCTGCGCACGTGTTTATAAATGTCCATGAAAATGTAAAAACACTGGAAGATCGAAAAGTGAAAAAAATTCTAGGATATATTTATTTTAGTTAGAAACCTCAATAAATAACGATTTAATAAAAAAAAAAATTAGATAAATTTATATTATTTTATTTTCGTTTTATTATTTTTGACGATAATAAAACATTTTTTTTAGCAAAGTATACAACCTCTCCTCTCCCCCCAAAAATGTAGATTTTGGGGATAAAAAATGATTTTGACCAGTTTATAGTACACAGAAAAAAAATGATAAATTTGTAGAATTATACCTTCTACCAAATCCCGTCTTTCAATGAAATTCCATCTTTTTTAAGCGATCACGTGTGAACACCCTGAAAAGCTTAGCAAGATAAAGGCATGAGGAATCAGTTCCATGTATAAATTTAGGGTAAAGTAATCACCCATTTTAACCTTGTAAGACAGTTAATCAAATTTCTTTACCACTAACTCCAAGTCCGAATAGGCCAAGGTCAAAGTGTAGTATCTGTTCTTCAGATGTTGCACTTCAATTTTTTGTTCTCTGTCAGTGGAAAAGAAGAGATCCTTATTCCGTCACAACTGAAACAATTTTTATTTTTATTCCTTTTCTCCACGTTAAAAAACGACCTCGGTGTCTGTCTAACTCTGTCCCGTGGGGAGGCATTGTAGATAGGAACACTTAAGTCCGAATGACAAGGTCATAAAACCAGGTAATAATCGTCGAAAATATTGCCCCCCCCCACACCCCTCTCCCGCCAAATACCTGCACAGGATTCATCTCCCATAGCACACATGAAAAAAAAATGGGGTACATTTTTATGACGTGCCCCAGCTTATTATATACACCCCAACCTCAACCTCCTCATTTTAAGAACAGTTTTTGGAATAAACACCCCCAACCTCGAAAGCCGTTCTTAACATAGGGAGATTGGAGGTGTGGTCGTTGGGGTGTTTATAATACGCTGGGGCACTGTGGGGCACATCGTAAAAATTTACCTCCACTTTACGTTAAATATGAAATCGATTCTCCACTTTAAATGTTAAAATAATTCTTTGTTTGTTTGTTTCGTTTTCTTTCCAGCAAGGTTGTTAGGATAACCACTTAAAAAATAAAGTAAAGTCTTTTTTTATTATTTTATTTTATTTTTTATTGCCGAAATAAAAATCAAAAACAAAAATCTAAAGCTGGGGATGTTATAGCAGAAAAGAACGCCTTTTCAAATTAGACATAACATATATACAAATCGGTGTTAGTGTACGACGGGTATGGAAGGAATCCGTTATTTATTTATTTTCACTGTACTAACTAATAGTTTGGAATCGTTTTACAAGAAATTTTCATTGCAAACAGAACCTTTCTCGAAAATACGAATATTTTTATCTTGTTTATTGCTTAATAATTAAGATAGTTTTATCGAATCACTTTCGGTTCCAAACTAGATTGAGCATTTTAAATGCTAAAATCGTTCTCAGAACACCTGTAAAAAATAAGTATTTAAATCAATAAAAATAGAAAGACGGGTAATGATTCTATAAAACTTTACCCTTTGACCTCATACTGCCAACAAAGCATAAAAAATATGGTTTTTACTTCTACATAATATACACCACAATGTATTTTGGTTAACCCTAACCCAACCCAAGTTATAAATTTAGTTTGGCATTCGTCTGTTTATTTTGATTCCTATTATTTAGAAGTGACATTTTTTGTGTGATTAATAATATGGAAATATCTGAAAATCAGCATCGTATTTGTTTAAACATCTGTTTTTTTACATGCTAACATGTGTTGGACGGCTTCAAAAAATTGACTTTCAAACTAACCTATCTCTGGCCAGGTCTTTATTTATCTCTCATTCTCTCAAGTCTAATTTTATTACTTCCAAGTTTTCCTTTGTTTTTTTTTTCCTGTAAATGGACCTGCTACCTTGACTGTTCTACATCTACTAGCCCCGAAACTCACTTTCATTCTTCCAAAATGCACTTATCATCGAAGTCTACTGTTCTGCACATCTCGTCTTATGTCCAGATTTAATCTTCCTCTGAGATCAAACATTTAACTGTGATGCCACTACACATACACACAGACAAATCTGCTTTATATATATATATATATATATATATATATATATATATATATATATAACTACTTCATTTATTCACATAAATTTAATATACGAAAGCCTGACGAAGAATCCTATAGTTGGATGAAACGCAGAATATTCAGTGTAGCTTAATCGCCATATATATTTTATAAATTACTATATATATATACACACTAGCAAAAGTACCCATCGTTGACTGGGTTCAAAAACAGAAAATGGACTCTGATTTATGGAAGTATGATAAGTTATGAAAAGGAAGGGTTGTAAATTTGGGTTGAATTTGGGGGTATCAAAACCAAAGTAAAATATGATGAAAGTAAAAATAAAATAGATAACCCCCATAATTTATTATACCATACCTGTTCACACTGAAACACTTATCACAATATTCTGTAGAGCTATATTAAAAAACCTTGTTAAACTTTGTGGCATATTTCCATTCTATGGAGGTCAGGTGCGAACAAACACCCCATAATTTTATTATACCATATTTCTTCAAACTGAAACATAATTATCAAAGTATACTTACGCAGATAGATATGAAAAGTCTTTATTAAAGTGTGTGCCTATTTCCATTCTATGGAGGCCAGGCGCGAACGCAGACCCCACAATTTTATTATACCATCCCTATTTAAGTTAAAACATACTTATCAAAAACACTTGTAAACGTTTTGTTTTTTTTTTTAATTTTTTATCTCCATATTTTGTGGACCAGGCGCAAATGCAGACCTCACAATTTTAATGAACCACCGTTCTGCCAGATCAAACATACCCATTCCTGTGTCTCGATACATCTTCTATCATTATATGTAATCAGTTTTTTAAAATAGTCAACCATATAGGAGCCTATTCGTGACCAGACACACACACACACACACACACATTCAACTTTATATTATAGATATATATAGAAAGAGAGAGATTTGTGGATATTCACTTTCTGACTAGAAAATGTTATTATTTACTCATTCCTCGACAGCATAATGTTGCACAGAACGAGTAACTATTTTTTTTTTTTTTTCCAAAATTCTGTTCATTTTATTAATAGATAAAATAGTTATTCTGTATTATATGGTCAACAACTGGATGATCATATCACATTAAGTTTGCATAATACAATGAATCTTTACTCTCAAGTTTAAAAATATATATATTTTTTAAAAACTTTTTTCAGGTGTTGACATGTAATTGCTTGAAAAATATAGAATTTAATTTTTATTTTTCCATTGACAGTGTGTGCGTGTGGAGAGAGGGACACAGAGTAATACTACAACAATTGAAATTCTTATAGGCGATGGTGATGACATTATCTTCCATATCTTTTATTTTTTTTATGGATAAATTTTTAATCTACCTCTGGAAAAATATTTTCAAAGTACTAGCATTTCAGCCCGGCGTTGCCCGGGTGTTTGGAGGTAGATGTTAAGCTAAAAAAAAAAAAAAAAAAAAAGTGGTAGTAGGAAAGCAGGCTCGAACCCGTACCGCGAAGGAGGAAAAGAACGGGGGAAAAAAACTGACGTCTTCGCTTTTATGACCACTGAAAAACCGGAAGTGATGTAGGTTTAAATTAAGGTTAGACAATCGAAAAGAGGGGATGACTTTTGAAAATATCAGCAAAAAAAGCGACCCCTCTCTGTTGAAAAGTGCCCAGTTGAGGGTGAAGAAATGAATGTTTTTAGCCAATTTTTTGCTATTTGTCGTCTGAAGGGCCGAGCTTCAAAACCGTACTGATCTTGTGAAAATCCGTCGCCTCTATCAAAAGTTTAGGCAGACATGCAAACATTCATACATACATACATACATTTAAATATTGGAAGCTCAAATTTTCAACCCAAACCAATTAAAAAGCTTGCCCTATCTCTGAATACCCTTTATGTAAAATTTCAAATGTTTAGACCAGAAATTGTCTGAGTAATTTGGTAGAGACTGCAGAGGTCAAATTTTTTTTAACTTTGACCCCTATTATGACCCCTTAACAGTTATTGTTTTGGGCTCAAATCAAGTTAAGTTAGGGCCATGTCGAAGGAACCTATATCTAAAATTTCAAGTGTTTATACCCAAAATTGTCGGAGGAGTTTGGTAGAGATGTCAAAGGTCAAATCGTTGAACTTTGACCCCTTGACAGCCAAATTTCTGGCCAAAAATGGATTACAAACATTTTCTCAAATCTCAATACCCTGTATATCAAATTTCGAGTTTGTAGACTGAAAATTGACAGAGTTGTTGCGTAGAGAAATGTACACAGACAGACACACAGATACTTTCACTTTTATAGATATATAGATTAATAAATTGTATGACAAAAATTTTGGACATCTGAACATTCTATATTAAACCAATTACTTGAATTTATTTTGACGTCACATATCTCAAATGCTCAAGTTTTAACGATGTTAAATGGTCAAATTTTAATTAATTTTTCCCATGAAATAAAATTTATGTGCCTCAATACATATTTATATTTAAATGTTATTTTATTATCACAATGTATTGCATAAAAAAAAAGTGTTTAAATGGAAAAAATTGCTACAAGTGAAAATCTGGAGAATTTTTACTTTTATTTTCCACACTCATCTTTAAAATGACTACTTTTATAGGTTTTCAGGTATGCTGAAAACGAATATCACATTCAAATTTGGAGCAGACAAATAGTTTTCTGGATATTAAGGCATTTTTTCTAATGTATTACTTAATAAATGCTAATGGCATTTGCCGTTCTTAACATGCCGAAGAGGGGGAGTGTTGGAAAAAACATGGCTGCCAGGTAAAATATGATCGATTACATTGAATAAGAAAGCTCTTAATACACAGTAAACTACTTGTCTGCACTAAAGTTAAATGTGATATTCGTTTTCAGCATACCCAAACACCTATAAAAGTCGTCAATTTAATGGTGAATGCAAAGGTGGAAAGAAAGTAAAAAAAATACCGAAAATCTTGTCTTCACTTCAGTTTGTTTCAGCTGCCAATATCATATTTTTTTTTATTACTTTCAATCATTATACAATCATAAAACAAATCTTGTAGATGTTCCAAAGTTGATGATCGTCAATAATTAATGGGTTTCATTGGTGTTTTCTATCTTTAGATCAATAGAGCCATTCGATCAGCAAGCAAAAAGAAAAAAGTGATTCTTTCTCAAAAGTGACATCATTCTAGTTCTACAAGCTACATAAACTTTACAAAGTAAATAGCCTTGATTGAGATCGTCGGACTGACTTCCTCATCTTGGTTATTATTGTCACAACGTTTCGGCCGTTTTGCCCTCTGGCCTTCATCAGGTGTTTTGTATCGAACTGGGGAACCGTTTGTTAGGAGTCTCGAACCCAACCCTTTATTATTATTACGGGGGTACCGTGTTCGGACTCCAGCTAGGCTTTGGGACCTAGTTGCTGATTCTCTGTTTCGAATGTTACTTTTTCACTGCCTTCGTCCAGGATTGAACTCGGCACCTTTGGGTAACTGTAAACTTTGATACAACGTCTAGGACCACTCGGCCATATGTCACTATGTCGAGTGGTCCTAGACGTATCAAAAGTTACAGTTACCCAAAGGTGCTGAGTTCAATCCTGAACGAAGGCAGTGAAAAAGTAACATTCAAAGTCCCAAAGCCTAGCTGGAGTCCGAACACGGTACCCCCGTAATAATAATAAAGGGTTGGGTTCGAGACTCCTAACAAACGGTTCCCCAGTTCGATACAAAACACCTGATGAAGGCCAGAGGGCAAAACGGACGAAACGTTGTGACAATAACAACCAAGATGAGGAAGTCAGTCCAACAATCTCAATCAATGAAAACACCTCATCTCAAAAATACAATTACAGTTAATAGCCTGACAGAAAAACAGGTTATTTGTAAAATGGATATTTAGCATCAGCCAATGAAAATCATTTCAGCAAATCTACTTCTTGTATATAAGACTTCAAAAAATAAAGATTCAATTCAGCAGAAGCAAAGTAAAGAAATAGAAGTAAACTATTGTCTTTTTTTATATTTCATACAAAATGATGCAAATTAGTTGACAAAAACAAAATAAAATTTTTATAAAAATATCAGGTAGTTGAACTTTTTATCCTTCAAAGCTGTAATTATTTAAACTATTTTTTGATATGTATTTATTTTAATTATTCAGATTATTATCTTTGTTATATTCACAACATGATTACCAATGTAACCTCTGACCTTATTCAGGTATATCTTTTCGAATTTGGTAATCTAATGGTCACAAGGACCCATGGCGTAATGAATAAAGTACTTGATAAAGTAAAGGAATTGGTAAGTAATACTCTTCTGGAAGTTGATGGTTCAATCCTCAGTGTGGGCAATACTCAGAATATAACTGCAAATTACTTAGCACTTCTACCTTAGAAGCTCATTCTGGTTGCTGATGGAATAGAGTATAGTACTCACTTTGATTAAATAAAGGGTTCCATGCAGATTCGCGAGTTCGATAGTTTAACAAGACGCAACCAAAGAAGGTTGTAGGTTACATCGGCTGAAATGTTGTAAAAATAACATTAAAGATGAGGACAGTAGTTTGTATAATCCAAATAATATTAATGGTCAAAGTCGAGAACTTATAACGAAAACGCACTTGTAGGAGATCGGAAGTTACATCATATTAATATGAGAATAGTCTGAATAATTCAAATAATTTTTTAATCCTCATGTGAAAAAAAATTACAAAGCATATTTTTGATGTTTGCATAAAACAAAAATTTCCAAAAAGCATTTGAAAATTACAAGTTTTTTTGTTTTTTTTTTTTTTTTTTTCCAAAAAAAAGAATCATTCTAGGTCTGTTCTTCCTCTCAAGCCTGAAAGAAAATATTTTATTTTAAATTATGTAAACACAACTTTATATGATAAATATTTTTTTGTGTTTTATTAGATTTCTTTCAAAGAGTTTCAACAGACTTATGACATATTTAATTGAGGTAATTTTCTTTGTTTTCACTGGAATTGAATGCATAACTGTCAATTAAAAATATTGAAATTAAAAATTTTAATCTTAAACCATTTTGAAATTTAAAAAAAATAGTTATAATTTTAAATATTAAAAAAAATAACATGTTATAATTTTTAGATATATTTGATTCAATTAATAAGTTTTTGATCAAACAATGCTATAATAGTTAATTTTTATAAATAATATAAAAAATAAAAGTTCCTCTACCTGTGTGCAGTTTCATCTAAGATAAAAAACAGTTTAAAATACATGCTGAATGAAAGTATATTTCTTGGCAACACTGTGTCTGGACAGCTAGTTCAATATAAAATTTAATGAATGAAATGCTGAGGCATTCATTAAAATTTTCATTGAATTTTAATAAATAGCAGACAACTTGTTTATTAAATGTTGGTACATTGTATATTTGTGTTTTTGACTAATTGTGACAATAGAATTTAAAAGGATAAAGTTATTGTTTTCCATTTCACAGAAAATGACAAGATTTCACAAATAAACTCAAGAGATGACAGTTATGACAAAAATTAATCACTTTTAGCATTTCAAGTACTGCTGAATAAAAGTATATTTGTATCATCCAATGAAAACCTGTTTACTGGTTGACCCATTATTTATGTTTATTCATCTATCTCATTAATATGCCCGAGATAATGTTTCCTATATAAAGATGAAGTGTGCACAGTGACAAGCAAGATAAGATAATAAACAATGAGAGAGATGCCTCTGTTCAGTCTCAAGAGACAATGGATACCCCCTGTAAGGGTATTTGCACGTGTAATTGTAAGGCAAGGGTTTCTTAATCGCCAACTACACCTCTCTTGAATCAGCACTGCTTGAGTCTAGTGGCAAGGAGAAGTGCTAAATGTCTGGAAACAATGCTGAGTTAAGCAGAGAGCGCATACAGCATCTGGAATTCCCAAATGGTCACCCATATAATAAACAATATTCTCAAAATTTTAGAAGCATACTAAATCCCAAGGATCCAAACTTTTGTATAGAAGATGATCTGTGACAAAAAATAGTGTCTCTTCCTCTCTCTCTCTCTTTCTTATTTGATGAATGACATTTTTTTGTGACACCGTCATTTCTCATCATCATAATCATTTCTCATCATCATAATCATCATCATCATCTTCAGTTTAATGTCCATTTTGCATGTTAACATGTGTTGAACAGCTTTTAGAAATTTACTTTCAAACTAGCCTATCTCTGGCCAGGTCTTTATTTAAACTACATAACTTAAAATATGACAGATTTTCTTTTGAAGCCATTTCCTAAACTCTGGCAAGATTTTTATAGGCCAGATGCCCTTCTTCATGCCAACCCAGTGCAGTGATGGAGATTTGTACATTTATCGAGACACCATCTCTAAGCGATGGCCGATCAAGGCTTAATATAGCTGTTATTCTCTATCTCATTTATTCTTGCTGTGCCCCAATTGAAATGAATGACTCTTTCCTTGAAGAAATTTCCTGATTTGATAAGCTCCTAGGACTGATCTTCACCCCAATGAGATGTCAGGCTTTCTTTTTATCGACTTTGCCTCAAGGCTTCAGGTTCGAGCCTACCTGCCTACCAAAACTTTTTTGGTTTTTCGGTTTACACTTCCAAACACCCAGGCAACTCCGGGCACCCCCCGCTAGTGATATATAAAACTGGAATTCATCATCTTTTTGATTTTGTTTAAAATAAAATCTTTCACTGTTAGTAATAATGTTAAAATAGTAAAAAATTTATTGATTTTTAAACAACCAGTAAAACTAAAATCTATACATTGTCCTCCCCATGAGTGTATTTTTACGTTTGAGAAAATATCTGCACATTTAACGTGTTTTTATGATAATCTAGAATATAAATCTCACCTGTCTGTGGAAATATATATATGTATGTTTGCCTAAAACTTTCGACAGAGGTGACGGATTGCCCTCTTTTCGGGGGAGCTAGTTTTCCCTCACATTAAATTTGGACGCTTTAGACTTCTGGTCGCGTCATGGAGTAGCAGTAAGATGTTAGATTTTCTTTCACTTTCTTTTCTGCCTTCACGTCATGGGTTCGGGCCTGCCTGCCTACTACCACTTTTTTTTAGAAAGAAGATATATATATATATATATATATATATATATATATATATATATATCTTCTTTTATATGAAGGAAAAAATGGGCGTCAGCGTTTGTGTATGTCCACGAAAGGCTTCTTGCGTCGGTTAGATTTTGCAAGAAGTTTTTGCATACTTCCCAGATCGTAATATCTCGCATTCTTTTTTTTTTTTTTTATCGAGTGTTTGTTTGTTTGGTTTTTTCATATAAACTAGCGGAGGTGCCCGGCATTGCCAGAGTGTTTTTAGTGTGTGTGTGTGTGTTGGGGAGGGGGGTGGTTAGATCAAAACAAAAATAATAAGCGAAGTAATAACTTAAATATTAAAAAAAAAAGCAAAAAAAGTTTTGTGAGGGAGGTAGGCTTGAACCCAAAGCCTTGAGGTTAATAGTCTGATGGCATAGCATGACGCCATGAAGGCAGGGACTTGAGAACAGACGAAAATAAATGTTTAAAAACGCAGGTGGATAAATATCAACGTATGGTTTTCTAGAAGTAGCAGAGAAAAAGATTCACAGCACAAATTTTGTAACATTAAAGTTGCTGAAATAAAAGACATTTAAACGTCGTTTCATAAATCATACGTATTATTATCTAAGGAGTATTTAAAAAGTTTTAAGACATAGTAACTCCCTGGAGAACTCCCGTGAAAAAAGCCTTTGCCAGACATGCAGAAAAAATGCACACACACATTTTGCCTTTTCTATATATAGATAAAGCAAAACTATTTGAACGCAAATGCCTGGCCTTTGGGTCGGATAGTATCTGTTCTGTAATTGGTTCTTGGTCAATGTAGGGGAAACCCGTCATACTGAGACAATTACTATTTATTTGGATGCTGCTAGAGTGCCCCCTTTTTGGGGAGCTGGTATTTCCCCCCACATTAAAAACTATCTTGTGTCTAATTTGTTTTCGTGGGAGGTTTAAAAGCAATGCCATTTCTGCAAGTCATCTTTTGTTTTTGATTGATTCCGTTAAATTTGAACGCTTTAGACTTCTGATCGCATCTTGGAGTAGCGGTAAGATATCAGATTTTCTTTCACTTTCTTTTCCCCCTTTGCATCACAGGTTCGAGCCTGCCTGCCTACTACCACTTTTTTTTTTTTTTTTTTTTGCACAACACACACCTCCAAACACCCGGCAACACAGGGCACTCAGGCTAGTTAAATTATAGAATGAGGTAATCTTGAATTTAATACGTTATTATAAGCTCTATTAGATATTATAAACAAGCTGATTGCCTATTTGCGGCTACTGTTGGGTATGTTAAGTTTGATATTTATAATTAAAAATTACAGAAATAAAATTTTAGCTGGATTCAAATTATGTTTGCATTTTAATTTTGTGCCATTTTTAGTTAAATTAAAATTGATTGCCTATTTGCGGCTACTGTTGGGTATGTTAAGTTTGATATTTATAATTAAAAATTACAGAAATAAAATTTTAACTGGATTCAAATTATGTTTGCATTTTAATTTTGTGCCATTTTTAGTTAAATTAAAATTATACTTTAAAATAAACTAAAGACATGATCAGATGTGAAAAAAATCTTATTTTCATGGCAAGTGCTCGTCTGAGCTTCAATCTATGGTCCCCCCTCGCCAAACTTTCACAAGAAACACTCGTCTAGCTGAAAATACTATGAATAATTTCCCCGCTCTTTATCTTTGCCTAAACCTAAACGTAGATTCCATGAACAAAGCTTCTTTCTTAGAACTGCATGCCTGTGGAACTGTTTTCCGTTTGCCTGCTTTCCAGCTGACTACAATATGGTTGTGTTCAAGTCCAACATAAACAAATTCTTGATGAGCCGTGCTACTTAAGTTAACAAATTTACCGAATTTCCATTACTAACGATTACTATATTGTCTGATTGACTGCTGTACACTCTTAACCCTTATCCTCGAGTGAGTGGCCTCGAGGCGTTGATAAATGGTGATGCCTATGTAAGAAAAAAAAGAAAAAAAGGGATGCTCATCAGATTGCCAATTTCTGGTTTCCACTTATAAAAGATTCATACAGTAAGAACTCATCTGGCTACAATCACTGAAAAGAAGTTTCCTCTCTCTCTCTCCACCAAAAAATGAAACTTCTGCAAATAAAGTTTCTTTCCAAGAACATCTCATCTGTGGTACAAAACACTGCTTCCCAACTGACTACAGCATAGTCCTCTTCAAATGAAATGTAAAGAAATGATTGTCAATCTGTCCTATTGGAAAATCAAAACCTCTTGAGTAATTCTCTGACTAATACTTTCAATCCTCGTATGACGATTAATGCAAAAATATTTTTTTTGAAATTAAAATTTCATTACAATTATTTATCTTTTGTATTTAGTTTTTGTTAAATAATTTAATAAGTATAAACTTAAAATGTTAATGCGAGTAAAAGTTACAATGGTTGAGTTGTATTATAATATTGGAAACAACATTATTTTTTATTATTATAATATTGTAAACAACATTATTGTATTATTATAATATTGTAAACAACATTATTATATTATTATAATATTGTAAACAATATTTTTTATTATTATAATATTGTAAACAACATTATTTTTTATTATTATAATATTGTAAACAACATTATTTTTTATTATTATAATATTGTAAACAACATTATTTTTTATTATTATAATATTGTAAACAACATTATTTTTTATTATTATAATATTGTAAACAACATTATTTTTTATTATTATAATATTGTAAACAACATTATTTTTTATTATTATAATATTGTAAACAACATTATTTTTTATTATTATAATATTGTAAACAACATTATTGTATTATTATAATATTGTAATCAACATTCTTCATTGAAGTTACATTATTGTCATATTTCGTTTAACAGTTGTTTCATGCTAACATGTGTCAGGGAATTTTAGAAATTGGCAGATTCACAAGAGCAAAATACAGGTTCTTCTTATTACCAGGGTACTTTTCTTACATTTGTCTCAAGATAAATATAGCACCCGTGGTACTTTACTGAGCCATAAAACCAAAATGTAATTAATCCATGCTCATCTGACTTCTTATTTGTTGCTCAATCACTTTTACAGCCCATCAACTTGTCCTAAGGGTCTATTTTCAATAACTACACCTTACAATTGTATTAAGATCACAATCTTTTTTTCAATAATTATTGAATTATTTTTTCAATAATACTATTTCAATAACTACACCTTGCAATCGATCTAAGATCACCATCTTTTTCTTGATCTGATTTTTCAAATTCGTGATCGTCACCGTGCCTGTTTTACCTGTAGCCTTCAACATTTCTGCAACAATGCTTGAGGGCCCTCCAGCTTAATCCTTCTTCATCTTACGTTCCGTACCATTTTTTTGTCCATTCTTAAAACTCGATCAGATAGTGTTTCTGAAACTTCTGAACTTTCTCGATCCATGAAAACTCGGCATTTCATAATAGCATTTCATAACAGCATTTCCAAACACCCCTCTTGTTGTGTTCATTCCATTTTCATTTCAAATGCCCTTCTCCCCAATAATATCAATATTTGTGCTTGCCATCTGTTAAGCTATCCTGAATACTTCATAGTAAATCTAAAAGCTTGGATTGCTCAGTCTTTTTCTTGGCTTCCCATATTGCCCTTGTTGTCTCCTTTGCCGTCTGAACTTACATTCTTATTTACCTTTATCCTCAGGTTGCTTTTGGCCTCAATAAGTGGTGCGGCATCTAAAATATAAATCTCATTGATATATATAAAAAATTTACATAGTAAATATACTTGCACTAAACCTAGATGTTTAATTTGAAAATATTTAGTGATAGATTCTCCTTTCATAGTCGTAAACCATCACATCCAAACCCTAACCACCATGCCTTATGATATATTTTTATTTACACTTCTTCATCCCAAACAAAATGCATTGCTGCTTGACATAAGAGACTACTATTTGGGATCATGTCTACAAGGGACTGTGGGGAGTTGAGCAGCAATATGTCTGTTAGCATTATATTTAAAGTTCTGCATGTTAGTACACTCAAGAAAACAGTTCGATGGCAGAAACTGTTAGCGTAGAAGGCTTTCTATCACATTTACGAATAGTGAAAAAGTGAGATTTTGATGCTTGTCTGATTAGTCGGGATTATGTACGTCGGTGGGGCACAAGTGCTTTGAGTTCATCAGAGCACATTCCATTAAAGTACTTGTAAAACAAGCACAGGGATGTAACATTGTGATGGGACAGTGGTTGAAGCTTGACACACAGTGCAGGACCTAATAGATTTGAGACTCTTTTTTTTGGACCCTGTCTAAAAAAAAATAAAGAGTGATAGATGCACTGGCCTAGATATGACAACAGTACTCAATGCAAGGGTGAATTGTGGCTTTGTAAAGATATAGAAAACTGTATTTTTCTTGCACAGTAAAGGGAACCTATCTTCTTTGTAGGAGCCTTGGCAATATTCACAATGTATTGCCTTTGAATGATAAGTCGAATAGTTTGAACGATGAGCAAGGTATTATGTCATGACAATTATTAGTTGAGAAGGGTTTTTTTCTTTGGTTTTTTTTTTTTTTTTTTTGTAGTAGTTCGAGGGGAAAAAAAGCTTAGTCTTAGCAACATTAAATGTTATCATCTATTTACAACCCCGGTCCACTATAGACTGAAGGTCATTTTCAAGAGTTTCTGCCATTACCTTGAATATGTGTACATTCGTTTTTCTCCCATGTTTGTTATAAATAGGGCTAGAACAACAGAATATTCTTTTCATTGTTTTGACTCTCGAGTGTGTATCCGTTGAAATCTTATATGCTTTTATATAGAGTGATGTGGTTCTCGGTTGATTAACTGTGTCAGATATATACTCGAGTCAAAACAATGAAAAGAATATTCTGTTGTCATAGCCCTAGTTATAAAACATGATGTCAGCAGTAAATACTCATCTCGGACACATGTCTTTTGTATAAAATTTGCAAATAGTTAATACATTGGTGAAACAGACCTACCTTTTAGACTCTGATTTAATAACCACAAACTCAATATCAAACAAAAATTACCCTGTTTTTAAGTAGCTAAACATTTTAATGAAATCATTTGTATATTTATAAAGTTGAACCATTGGTGGTACTACAAATGAGATTGAAACTCTCCTATTCATCATAGAAGATAAACAGCTTTCTGATATACTTAGTCATGTCTATTTTAGTGACATCTGAAGGTTAACTAATTTGCATGTTGCTTTATAAAACGAGCTCTCATTAACTATTCATTTTTTTTTTTTTCTGTGTTTGTATTTTACTATTACCTACAGTCTGATTAACAAATATTTTCTATAGCATGGATACATGCTTAACATTTTGGATGAATAAAACAGTTTTTTCTGGCTAATTTAATTCTGGCAGTTGTGATTCTTGGTCTCCTGTATAACACCCGAATGTGCGTCTTTCTAGCATCGTGAATAATATCCAATACATATTAATGGACACTAAATTCTTGTCCGCACATGCATACAAACAAAAATAAGCAAAATGGCTAATAAAACTTTATTGGTCCCTCGACAAAAGGCGGGTGGACTTGTAAATTCACCCTTGTCCACACTTTTCTCAATAACTACACCTTGGAATTTTTTAAATTTTCGCACAAACATTAAACATGATATGAGTAAAAAAAAGTAACAAAACGGATTTTCCAGGAAAACTCTGGTTGCCCCCTAGGGGTACCTTTCGGGTTAAAATGGCTAAAATTGACACGTTCGTGCTTATTAAAAAACATTGATGCCTTGGATTTTTATAAAACTTTCTGAAAAGTTGTAACTAACTAATTTCTATATAATTTTGTTTGTCTATACTTCGCACTAACTCTTGGGTGTGCCCTAGGGGCTCTTTTAGGGCCAATAAAAACACTCCATTTTGGGGACTATTTTACCATATTTGTCCAAAATTTTCTGTGTATGTTTATTTAGCAGTTTTGCATGATGCTGAACTCAAATTTAAATATGTTAAGACTTTGGGGACTTTGGGGCTAAATGGGAGGAAGCAAATGATGGACTTAGTCATTTCTTTTTTTGCATAGTGCAGAACTCAAATTTATATATGTTAAGGCCTAAAACTGCATCATTTGTTCATTTTCACCAGGATTTGACGTCCTCTGGGGACATTTGGTGCTAAATGGGGGTGGGGCAAATGCTGAACTTAATTTTTTTATCCCTCGTTCACTGTGCACTCATGAGGGACCATGCACGCTTCACTTGTTGAGTATTAACTCTGACCTAAGACATTTTCAATGTGTGTAAATGTTAGTTTAAGAATGTAATGGAACTCAAAATAAATCTACCACCAATCAAAAAATGTTTACAGTTTGTAAAAGGTCTCTTTTTTTTTTTCTTTTTAATTTATAAACAAAATTCTTTGAATCAATCATATAAAAAGAGTAGAAGATTCATATGAGAAAAACGTTGGAGACTATAAAAGAATAAAATCATTTCACAAGTGAAACATGATTGCATATAAAGCTTCTGAACACATGAAAATAATTTAAAAAAATAGGTGTTGCATGCCACTTAGCTTAAAAACTAGTTTGAACTCTCCAACTAACTGAAAAGATAATGACTTCAAGATTTTACTTACATTCAGCAGGTGCTGTATGATAATGTATAGTAGGAGTAGAGGCATAGACTGTCAGTTCCACAGTCGGGTTTCAATCCTGGCTTAAAGCAGTTGCTTGTCTAGCTGCACCGATGAGTTGTATATAAGTTAATATTTATTTTTCTGTATTTTTTTTTTCAATAATCAGTTTTTTCCAAGCTGGGAGTGTGGCCTTCTACCAGATGCAAAACATATCCGCTAACCCAAATATTCCAACTGAGATCTTTTAAAGATTCTGGCCATCCCTTTCAGTGCGATTGCTTGAATCTCTCTTGCACTTGGTTCACCTGGTATATTTATAAAATAGTTTTTGAAATTTTTTTTCATAAGTCTAGTTGCATGTCAGGTTTTATGGCTCCGTTTTCTATGTACATAGCTGTAGGAATGTATAATAGAATTAGATATGTTAAATTTGAATTAGTTTCTGAAATGTAAATTATTAAAGTAATCTAAAGACATTATTGAAATTTTCCTTCAGTGCCAACTGGGGCCACAAGGGTCAATTATCAGTAGGGCTGTGACAACAGCATATTCTTTTCATTGTTTTCACTTGAGTATATATCCGTTAATCCGTTATATGTTTTTATAGAGACAGATTAACTGTGTTGGATATATACCCGAGAGTCAAAAGAATGAAAAGAATATTCTGTTGTCACAGCCGTAATTATCAGTTACATTCATAAAATAACAATGTAAAAAAAACATAACAGCGGAGTTACTATCTTTCAAAGCATATCTAAGAAAATTGACCAAGTCTTATCTGCTTATCCTTCAGCTAACATTCACGTTTGTGGTGACTTCAATGTTCACAACGTCGAATGGTTGACCCACTCTAACAAGACCGATGATGAGGGAAGGTTCTGTCATGATTTCTCCATTGCCTATGACCTCACTCAGATTGTTCAGGAACCCACCCGTGTGCCCGACAATGATGGCCAGTATGCGAGCCTACTAGACCTTTTTCTCACAACTTGCCCTGAACTATGTTCAGTTTCTGTTCTGTCGCCTCTTGGCTCTTCCGACCACTCTGTTGTATCAATTAAGATAAAAATGAAATGTAATAAGTCCCCAGACGTACCTCTCCATCGTACAGTATATAGATACACTAAGGCTGACTGGGATAACTTCCGTACATTTATATCTGATCTACCTCTGCATTCCATGTGTAAAAAGGATGTGTCCTCTATAGTATTAGACCTGACGGAATGGTTAATTGTAGGTATTGACCGTTTCATACCCTTGAAAAAGTTTCAGCAAAAACCTAACAGTCAGCCATGGTTCTCTCCAGAATGTGCTGCTGCCATTGCGCACAGAAATCACTTTTTCCATTGTTTCCAACGTAATAGATGTATGAAAACTAAAGCCGCTTTCAGGACTGCCAGCAACCATTGTAAGAAAGTAATAAAGAATGCAAGAGAGTTGTATGTTCAATCTGTTAAGTCCAAAGTAGCTGAGCAGCGGCTTGGTTCCCACCAGTTTTGGCAAATAGCAAACAGAATCCTGAACAGAAGCGTGTGCTCTATCCCAACTATTATCAATGGACTTGAGGTAATCTCGTCAGCATCAGACAAAGCCAAACTCTTTGTCAAGAACTTCGCAGCTAATTCTACCCTTTGCGATCAAGGCTGCCAACCCCCAATATTTCCTCCTGTATCAGAAAACACGCTATGTGATATACGTATATCTGTACGTGATGTTGCGAAGCTAATCAAAAACCTTGATTCCAGTAAAGCAACTGGCCCTGATGGTATTCCAATTATAGTACTCAAAAAACTTCAACCTGAACTAGCGCCCATACTTACAAAACTGTTTAAACGTTGTCTTAAGGAGAATAGTTTCCCATCTCCCTGGAAAATTTCATCAGTATGCCCTGTATTTAAGAATTCAGGTGATCGCTCATCACCCTCTCAGTACAGGCCAATAAGTCTCCTGTGCGTCATGAGTAAGTTGCTGGAATCTGTGTTAAATACAGAAGTAATCAACCATCTCAACAAAAATAACCTTCTTAGTGACACTCAATATGGTTTCCGTTCTGCTAGATCTACAGCAGATGTGCTTACAGTTATATCTCATAGGATTAGTAAATCTCTCGACGGAGGCAACCTTTCTAGGGCAATTGCTCTTGACATATCTAAGGCCTTTGATAGGGTATGGCATAAAGGTTTACTTCATAAGATCTCTAGCTATGGTATTGCTGGAAATGTCTTCTCAATTATTAAATCATTTCTTTCTGATAGGTTCATAAGAGTAGTAGTTGAGGGGCAAAAATCAGAAGCTCACAGTATTAATGCCGGTGTCCCTCAGGGGTCCATCCTGGGCCCAACTCTTTTCCTGATCTACATTAATGATCTTCCAAATCACATCTTTACATCATTTGTAGACATCTATGCTGACGACACTACCATTTATGGTAGCACATCTAAGACAGTAAATGACCAAGTTCTCTCCAATTCTCTCTCCTCTGATCTTGAGCACGTAGTACAATGGGGTAAAGAATGGCTGGTTACTTTTAATGCATCTAAAACCAAGCTTCTCTCTTTACATCATCAACATTCTGATCAACATATGACATCAATTGAAATGAATGGCTCTCGTCTTCAGGAGGCCTCAAGTTTTGACAAACTTCTTGGCTTGACCATTACTCCTGATCTTAAATGGAACACGTACATCAAATCTGTTGCCAAAGCCGCTGGAAAAATGGTGGGATCTTTCTATCGATCCAGTAGATATCTCACTGCTGATGCTATTCTCTATCTATATAAGAGCCAGGTACATCCAAGGATGGAATACTGTTGCCACATCTGGGCAGGAGCTGCTAGAAAGGACTTGTCCTGCCTTGATAGAGTTCAAAATAGACTTCGTAGCCTCGTAGGAGATGTCCTTTTGTCTTCCTTGCAACCTTTATCTCACAGAAGAGATGTTGCGAGTTTGTCTCTGATGTATCGTTATTTTCATGGAAAGTGTTCGAATGAGCTTCAATCTATGGTCCCCCCTCGCCAAACTTTCACAAGAAACACTCGTCTAGCTGTAAACACTATCAATAATTCCCTCCACTCTTTATCTGTGCCTAAACCTAAACGTAGATTCCATGAACAAAGCTTTTTTCTTAGAACTGCACGCCTGTGGAATTGTCTTCCGTTTTCCTGCTTTCCGGCTGACTACAATATGGTTGTCTTCAAGTCTCACGTAAATAAGTTCTTGATGAGCCGTTCCATATAAGTTATCAACTTTACCAAATTTTCATTACTAATGATTACTATAATGTCCAATTTCTACTGTACACTCTTTAACCCTTATCCTTGAGTGGCCTCTTGGCCTTGATAATGTGGTGATGCCTATGTAAAAAAAAAAAAAAAAAAAAACAATTTTTGGTGCTCCTACACTATTTGGACGAAATTTCAGAAATCATAATACTAAATTTCACATGAAAACAATGGTATCGACATATTCCATAATTTGGAAGCTACCATTGTAACTTATTAGAATTGAAAAAAATAAAATCAGTTGAAACTATTGTTTTTTTTTATCTTAAAACTCTACTAATTGACTACAAAATCTTGTCCTGATTCTGTAGAAGCGCCCCATTTTTTTTTATATAGATTTTTTTCATTTTATAGAACAAAAATTAAGAAAGACCATCTCTGTAAAGAATGTATTTTAAAAAAAAATGGTTTAAACATTTAACTATTTTTATTGGTATTTTTAAGATTAAAAATTTTTGTTTGTTTGCATTCAAACTCTCTTTACTTTGTTAAATTCATTTCCTCTTTTTTTATAGCTCTCTGTCAACAATTCTTTTTTTTACTTAACCTCATATTAAAAATGCTATTTTTAAACTTTTTATTTCAGGGCAAAAATTGTAAACATGATTATATATGAAATTATTTTATCCTAAGTAACTTTTCAACCAGCTATATATCTCCACAATGCCAGGTGAATACCACTTGTAGTTAATAAAACAATCAAACAGGAAAAATTTTGATGGAAAACATTTGAATTAAAGTCTAAATGCAAAAATCAAATATGGTGCATTTGTTTTTGTCTTTTTAATCATAAGAAAACATTAACTTTTACGGTAATCTCCAAAAATACCGTTAGGGCTTACAACATGGCCGCCAGAAGAGTCACGTGATCCGGTTGATCCAAAACATGAATCGTACAAATGGAAAATGTCTATGCACGTTCGTAGACATTTTGTAAACATTGTTTTTAAAAAATAAAAAATAATACTTCTATTATGTTTTAAACGACTGTAATAGTTTATTTTGGAAGTATATTTCATAAAGAAAATTGACAACCCACTTTAAAAACAGAAATTACGAGTTTTATATATTTTATTCGCAGTTTTTTGTTGAGGGTGTCAAAAATTCTGCCTAAAATTCTGATACACCTAGTCGACCACTTGTTTGTTCTGAATAAAATACTTTTTATAAACACTGTTTTAACTAAAAACAACCTAAGATTGTTTCTCAAAGTTTGCCTATTTTTATAACAACATTATATCAACAAAAAATTAAATACAAACAAATTGTGATTGTTTGTCAAAGTTTGCCTTCAAGGCTGCGTTTTCCATTTGCACGATTCATGTTTTGGATCAGCCGGATCACGTGACTCTTCTGGCGGCCATGTTGTAAGCCCTAACGGTATTTTTGGAGATTACCATTTTTATTCACAAAAATAAATTAATTTTTTTTTTTCTATCAGCAACTTCATAGAGAAAATATTTGGTGCCTATCCAAAAAATAAAGAACAATTTATGATGTACATACCCGTGATGAAAAAATATTTTACTTTAAAAATTACATAACTTGATCAAGTAGTTTTATTTTTAAGCAAGCAGGGTGTGCCTGGTCTTAAAACATGCTTAAATATATTTTAATTCATGCAGATTTAGTATTATTACAAAGCCAATTCTCCATAGAATATTATAACTAATATATAGTACTGACTTCAAAAATTAAAAAAAGAAATGACTTGGGTACCATCAGCTAGAATCGTAATCAAAACATTCCCTACTATTTGAGCTATCAACAGACAAATAAAAAAGATTTAAAATTAAACCACTTCAAGTGCAGGCCCAAAATTAATAGAAATATGTCAAGTTGAAATGAACATTTTGCACTTCAACTTGCAGACATATTTCTGTACGTGTTATTCATCCATCCAAACCAGGATTTTACTCGTTATAAACCATCCTTGGTGTATGATTACTATTTCCTGTTAATACAGTATCATGTGATCAGTAGTTTAAGAGTTTATCAATTAAATATTTTCATACAGACATTCAAACAGATATATCTACTGTTTTATTTATATAGATAAGAAAATCAAATTTTATGGCTGAGGAGTGACATTCTTTGTAAAGCTATTTTGAAAACAATCTCACAAAACAAGGAAGATAATTCAGATTTTTGTTGTAATGTCTATGAATTCCCTATAACCACTTAAGTCATTTTATTTATAAAAATAAAGCTATTTACATGATTTTTGGAATATGATATTTTCTTTCTGTCATAGATATGTACCTCATACAGATTTTTCTTTTTGTTTTTTAATATAGAGGGAATTCTGAACAAGAACCAAATTTTTTTATTGAATATATTTTTCTCATTTATTCAACAAAATCCTTCAATAAAATTATTTTCTTTTTCAGATTAAAAAAAAAGGTTGTAACCTTTTTTTTCCAACACTGATGGACAACATAAAGGATTTCTTATAAACCTTCTTTGTCTTACAATTTTTATCAAAAAAAAGTCAAGAAAAAAACAAATTGTTTCCAATATATAAATGGAAAAGAATCTGTTCCTGGAAAATTATTCATTGTTTTTCTTTTTTCTCTTGAGTTATTTCCCTTGAGAAAGCAATTCATTTTTTATATATATATTTCTATATTGGTATCTCGGCACAACTGAACGATTTTTAATTCATCAAGTAAAATTAAACATGATGGATTGCTCAGATGAATCGGCCAACAAATTGGACAATACGAAGTCTAATAATACTTGTACAACTCTTGATATCAATGAAACCGAATGTAATACCGACGTCTTGGAAACATCGTCAAGTAAGAATCCAAAACTACAGAACAATGAAGGAGAAGAATCTTTTAACAAAAATGAGACAATCTTACCAACAACAGATTCTGAGGCTTTGCAGAACTCTTTAGACGGTGAAGATCTTAACGAGAATGATTTAAATGAACCACCACAAAAATGGACCACAATATTGACCTGCGAAATTTGTCTTCAGATTTTTAAGGATTGTAGCCAACTTACCGAACATCTTCTTGGTCATATTAGTTCAACGTCATTTTACCAAGCATATGATTTTGATCGTGGAATTAAAAAAGGTTCCGAACAGTCAGCTGAATTAAAAAGCTCCGCTGCTTCTTCATCACTTAAGGAAGATGATGACAAAAATAAAGAAAGTAATTGTTCTTTAGATAAACAGATACCAGGATCAACAGATAAAACTGAATTCAAACCCCTTATTCCCAAGGTAGAACAGAACGAGCCTTTAAATGAAGCCAGTGTATCATCTCCGTCACGACCAGCATCGTCCTCGGTTGGTTTACAAAAACATGCAAAACCGAAATCTAAGACGACGCGCGTAACTGCAACATCAAACAAAATGGATAAAACCAAAGGTAAAAGATCAAAAAACAGCGTGTCCAATTCCAGCGAAAATGCAAAAGGGCATATCTGCAACATTTGTCAACGCTCATTTGCTTGGTCGTCGGCTTTGACGCGGCACTTGAGGATACACTCTGGTGAAAAACCGTTCTCATGTGAAGTCTGCCACAAATCGTTTTTCCAGTCGTCTGATTTAACACAACACCTGCGTGTACACACCGGTGAGCGTCCATTCAAGTGCAGCATATGCACAGCTGCATTCTCTCAACTCTCGGCCCTCTCACGGCACCTCCGTTGCCATTTTGGGGAAAAACCCTTTGTCTGCACAATCTGCCAACGTGGCTTCTCTCAGTCTTCGGCCCTGTCGCGTCACATGTGCTCGCACTCTGAGGAGAAGCTTTTCTGCTGTGAGTTCTGTGACAAGTCATTCACGTGGTCTGAACCGCTCTTGCGCCATGTACGGACTCATACGGGGGAAAGACCTTACAAGTGTGAGATTTGTGGAAAGACTTTCTCGCAGACGGCAAATTTGTCGACTCACATGCGTGTTCATTCTGGTGAAAAGCCATTCAAATGCAATTTGTGTGATCGCGCATTTCCTGTATCATCGAATCTGACTAGACACATGAAAATTCACAAAAATTATATGAGCAACCTTGATTCTGTAGCCCCTACAACCCCTACACTATTAACACTTGAGTCTCTGACTGACCCTAACTTTGATTCCTCATTCGATCCTCTTGCTGACCCTGATGTTTGAGTGATCATTTGATCCTCTTAATGAACCTGACGTTTGATTCATCATTTGATCCTCTGTCCAATTCCTAATTCCTTCTGAAGCTCTTTATTTTAATTTTTTGATTTTTAAACACCCTATTGATCTTCAGTTTCTCGCTCGTTTCCAGAGTCAGATTGGTTGTTTAAAATCGTCCGTGTATATACTAAACTCAGTGTAAACCATTGTTACATCTAATTGCAGTTCTATGAAATATGTATTAGAAGATATCCTCTTTCTTCAAACCAATATTCGATTACTAAAAATAGTTTTATGTTAATGACAAACTACTGACCTTCTGTCTCTAAAGACAATGGATACCGTCTACGCTATGAGAAGTTTATAATGCAACAAGGATTGAACAATCCTCAACTGTATTTTTCTTGACTGAGCTTTATGTAAATCCAGGTGCAAGAAGAAATCTAAAGGAACACTGGATTACTTATTAATAATAAACACTTTCTAAAATGAATTTTAAAAATATACGCTCCGCCTCCTCCCTATATGGGTGAAATATAATAAATTTGTCGACAATATATTTTTTACAATCGTTATCAGCAATTGAATTGCTTGCAGTTGGTATTATGTTAATCAAGGTGATACCTATAAAAGGCCTAGCAGCATTACAATTTGGGTCCATGTCTGAGTTCAAGCATGAATTAAATTAGTATGAGGTAACAATAACTGAAAAATTTTTTAGTTAGGAATATGTTAGTAGTATCTAATAACTAGTGGTATCCTATAGAAATTCCAAGCTGCTTTCTACGTCAATCTGTATAATTTACTGTTGCTAATAATATTCCTTTTGGAATAATTGATGCCTATTGGCGTTAATACTATAAGAAAAAAAAAATTACTTTTCTTCCCTGAAAATATTTGTCAGTGTCCGCTGAATTAAAAAAAAATAATAAATGTTCCTTTATTAAAAATCGCAACGATTTAATTTTTTTTGTTCAATGAATATTCTGTGTTCTTACTGTAAAAATAATTACCAGTCAAATATTCTTTGAATCCATAAAATGGGTGTAACTTTTTTAAATGTATTGCTTGAAAATTTGTTGCTTCTACATTACTGGGACAAGATTTTGTAGTCGATAAATTAAGTTTTCAGATAAAAAACAATGGTTTCAACTGATTTTTTGTCAATTCTAATAAGTTACAATGGTAGCTTCCAAATTATGCAGTCGAAATTACCTGAATATTACTGGGTTATTAAACAAAACAACTTTAATCATGTAAGCAACTGAAAAATTGACACCATCTTTTTTTTTTAATTCAAATGGAAAATTACCTCCCTTTTTGAACTGTCCTGTGTTTTACGATTGTTTTCATCAAATTCTACTTTTTTATTTTCTTTAACAAAATATTTTCTACCTCATCAATTTGCGTAATTTTTGGATATATTCATCTTAAAAAATACGAGGAATACATAGATACCATTGTTTTCATGTGAAATTCAGTATTACAATTTCTGAAAATCTCGTCCCAATTCTGTACAAGCGCCAAAAATTCTACTGTTTTAGTTGATGAGACGACCATTTGGTAATGGCACACGTCCATGATTTATGCTCTAATGTCCGTTTTCAGTTCAGGAATAGTACAGGGATAGTTTTGATAAGCATTATCTTTGAAATAATTCCACAGATAAAAATTTAGAGGCTGAGCTTCAGTGAGTGTGAAGCACATTAAGTACTGTACTTCCTTCACATTAAACAATTACGAAAATGTATCGGCATATTGAACAGTGAGAAAACAAAACTTTTAACCATTTGTAAATGCAATCAAGATTCACACAGGTTTGAAAAGGCTTTGAAAATTTTATTCTTTATGTCCAGTAAAAATTAGTGTTGCAATATTAAAAATATAATCATGATAAATACTATTAAAATATTTTTCCAAATTAAAAATCAAATCAAATACGTTCTTCTAAAATTGCATTATTATTTCTTGTATTGGCGATACAAGAGTTACGCCCCTTTATCACGAAACTACCTGATGTTCCTATTTACAGTGCCTCCCCACGGGACAGAGTTAGACACCAGGGTCGTTTTTTAATGTGGAGAAAAGGAACAAAAATAAAAATTGTCTCAGTCGTGAAGGATTTCTCCTCCACTGACAGAGAACAAGAAATTGAAGTGTAGATCTGAAGAACAGATGCTACACTTTGATCTTGACCCGAAGGCCAATTGGATGTAGCCGAAATGAAATTCCAAATTGAAATAAATATTATTAAATTATTTTTTAAATATTAATTAGAATATTAACGGTTTTTTTTTTAAAATTATATCTTTCGTTATATATAAAATTTTATCTATATCAAAAAGACTTGAAAAACCTTTAAAATGGACTTAAAATCTATATGAATCCTGTGCAATGTTGTGGACAAGTCAGGCATGAACTGGTGTTTATTCGTACCAAATATCGTTGGATTATAGAAATAATTGTGCATTTTTATTAATGATTCCATGTGGCAAGTTTTGGAGAACACTCCATATAATAATTGACTTATTTCCATGAATATACCCGTAGAAAGAAAGAATGAAATAACCTTGTCATGATGAAAAAATAAAAGACCCCCCCCCTCAAAAAATCATTTTGCAGAAATAGAAAATCGATTTGATTAAATGCATAGAAATTATAAAAACACTTGATATAATAGTATAGCAATTGAATATGAATAGCTATTATAATACCTGTTAATGTATTTTTCATTTTTTTTTTTTTTTCAATTTAACAAAATTTTACACAACTTTAAAACTTGAAACTAGTTGAAAAAGAATTTGAAAAATGTTTCAATGACAAATTTTCACTGAAAACATTTTAATTTTTTTAAATCTCATGAAAATGTTTAAGTTCCATAATTTGTATTATTGGGTTTATTTCGACTAGTATTCCCAACTTCAATGTTATTCTCAATACATATTGAATGATTTTACTCCCAACCTTTTTCAGGCATATTTTGTCAAACGCTGTATGTAATTTCAAACAGAACCCTTTATTTAATCGATAGGGGTACTTGTTTTTCTTTAGTCAGCTATGGATGGGTAAAATTCTTAAGTAATTCTTAATTAATAATCATCTATATCTTCATTGAATCTATAACCTCGAGAAGACTGTCACTTGGAACTAATTATAACTTAGCACTTTTCTCCATTGCATGACAGGTCTTTGCAGGTTACATCAACCAAAATGCTGTGAGACAAAAATCCAAGTTGAGAACAGTAGTCTAAATAATCAAAAAATATAAATTATCAATCATTATCTAAAAAATTCCAAAATAACCAGAAAATAAATGTAAACAAAATTTTTTTTTATTAATCAAGCCTAATAATAATGAACGGTATTTTTCTATATTTTGTAGAAGATGAAAATAATCTTGCTGGCCTTTAATTCTAGCATTCTCAAGTTGCATGACTGACAGGCCTATTATAAGTATCGCCTTGTATTTTAACTTTTCAATGCCAACGTCAAGATAGTTGGTAAAAGTGTTGTTGGTTAAATTAATAAAAACCTGTTTACGCATGAAGTAGTATTTTTTTTCTTTCTTAGTGTGATTAAAATGACTTTTTTCTTTCTTACTGTGATTAAAATGACTTCATTTGGTCTTGTTAACAATCTTCTGGAGTGGGGGTAATTAGGCATGCAAATTCTTTACCTTTTAATGGAAATCTGTTTTCCAGAAAAATTCGATTTTCACTTAAATAGCTAAAACATCCCATGGATGTAAGCTATTTGCATTTTGATTGAAATAAAAAAATTTATTTAGAAAAAGCTGATTTCTAATGAATTACTAGAGCCTTTCAAAAATTTAGTAAAAGAATTTTCAGTTATTTGAAAATTATATAACTTTTACAATTATATAAAAGGAACTTTGTCTATGTGTGAGACTGTTTCCTATGTACTCCAAAATAATGGCCAATTTTTCTGAAATTTCACATAAATGTAATTTATGTATCTGGCAGTGTTCTTAGATAGGTTTCATATCAGAATGCTTCCCATAAGTATTGATAATCAAAAAAATTCAATGAAAGAAGGAACAGGTGGGTGTGACCAAAGCTAACACTTTATACAGCCTAACATTACGGGCGGGCACATTTGAGAAGTTTTATTACCACACAAGCCGAAATCAGCAGTAGGTTCTCTACAGTACAATGTAAACTACAATGTATTGTGGACTGATTCAGTGCAGGTAGGCATGTGAAGTTTCCTCCCAGTGAGCAGCGATGGATCCCCAACTAGACAATTGATTTGATTAAAAAATGGGTGATTTAATCGATTTCAATGACAATAAAAATATACAAATGTGAAACATTTATAGATCATCATTCAATCCCGGGCAACGCCGGGTCCTCCTGCTAGTATGTAAGTTTGATTAAACAACAGTAATAATTCCTGTTTTTGATCCTTTTATGTTTCTTCTTGACTGAACAGGAATTCCCCATATCTGTAATCGTTTTTGACGCTTATGAGTCTTCGTCGGGCATGTGATGAATTATGAAAAACTGAAATGACTTTAGTCCAATTTCTCAATAGATACATTAATTTTAATTTTATAACTTGTCACATGTTGATAAAGATTCATGAAAGTCCAAAAACATTTGTAAATATAGCAAGTTACTGTTCACACTTGTGCAGAATATTAGATCATTTGCTTGTTAACTCGAAAGGATGGATCAAAAATAAAATGAATAGGAATTGTCACTGTCGTTTAATCAAACTTGAATCAAGGAAAATATGCTGCACAAATATATTTAAATATATGATATATTAAAATTAAAAAATTTGACAAATTGAAAAATGATTGCAACTTCTCTTCCAATTTTGGACTTTGTAATCGTGCCCATATTTCTTTACTTTCTTTTAAAGTTGATGAGTTCCTATTCTTCTGATGAGTTACAGTTAGAATAAATTTAAAAATTGACATAATAATTACATTAATGATTTTGCGCTACGAAACAGGTGCTGCCAAGAATTGACCATTTCAACATACTTAAAGAAATAAACAGTAAGATGGTTAACATCTTGAAATTTGGAATATAGATGTTTCTTATTTATTTATATATGCTCTGCAGTTGCATTGACCTCCATAAATTAAAGAACTGGTACAAATAAAAGGTGAAATATAATTAAATAAACATATTTCCCCATAAACATTTATATATAATTATTACTATGATAACTTTTTAAATACCTACACACACACACACACACACACACACATATATATACTAGCATTTCAGCCTGGCGTTGCCCAGGTGTTTGGAGGTGTATGTTGAGCAAAAAAATAAAAAAAGTGGTAATAGGATGGCAGGCTCGAACCCGTACCGCAAAGGAGGAAAAGAACGGGGGGGGGGGAAAAAACCTGACGTCTTTACTGTTACGGCCACTGCCAAACCGGAAGTGACGTTGGTTTTAATTAAGGCTAGACAATTGAAAGGAGAGGATGACTTTTGAAAAATTGCCCAGTTGAAGGTGAAAATATTAATGTTTTTAGCCAATTTTTTGATATTTGTCGTCTGAAAGGTCAAACTTCAAAACAATACTGATCTTGTAAAAATCCGTTGTCTCTGTCGAAAGTTTTAGGCAGACATGCAAACATACATACATTCATTTATATATTCATAGCTCAAATTTTCAACCCAAACCGATTAAAAATCTTGCCCTATCTCTGAATACCCTTTATGTAAAATTTCAAACATTTAGACAAAAAATGTTCTGAGTAATTTGGTAGAGACCTAAGTGGTCAAATTGTTTTTAACTTTGACCCCTATTATAACCCCTTAACGTTTGTTTTGGGCTCAAATCAAGTTATTAAGTTAGATTCATGTCCAAGGAACCTATATCTAAAATTTCAAGTGTTTAGACCCAAAATTGTCGGAGGAGTTTGGTAGAGTTCTCAAAGATCAAATCGTTGAACTTTGACCTCTTAACAGCCAAATTTCTGGCTGAAAACGGATTACAAAGATTTTCCCAAATCTCAATACCCTGTATATCAAATTTCGAGTCTGTAGACTGAAAACTGACAGTTATTATGTAGGGAAATGTACACAGACAGACAGACAAACACACACGCACACACACACACACTTTCATAGATATATAGATTATATATATGTGTATATATATATATATATATATATATATATATACAGTGATGATCATATTTATTGGCACGGTAAAATAAAAGTTAAATTTTGTCTAATAAATTCTAAAAAAGGGATTAAATTAAAGAAAATAACAAAGTATATTATGTATTTTTAACTGGCCTTTCCGATGCAGCAATCGGATTTTAGAAAAAATAAATAGCAAAGGAACAACAAACATAATTGCAAAAAACCCTTGTTCAAAATTATTGGCACGATTTATTTAATAATCAATTGTATAGCCTTTGGCCTTGATTACCTTCCTCAGTCGCTTTTCATAGTTTACAACCAAGTTGTTGCACTCTTCAGTAGTAATTTTAGCCCACTCTTCCTGACAATAATCCTCCAATTGAATAAGATTCTTAGGCTTCCTTTGCATTACCCTCAATTTTAATGTTCTCCATAAATTTTCAATTGGATTAAGGTCTGGGCTTTGTGATGGCCACTCCAAAACATTAATATGATTGTCCTGAAGCCATTTCTTAGTCAGTTTAGCCGAATGCTTTGGGTCATTATCTTGCATGAACCACCAACAACGACCAAGTGAGAGCTCTTTAGCAGAGTCTTTCAGGTTTTCATCCAATATTTTAACATAATCTTCCTTTTTTATGCTACCTGTGACCTTAACAAGTCGCCCTGGTCCAGAGGCAGCAAAGGATCCCCAAAACATCAAACTGCCTCCACCGTGCTTCACTGTGGGTATGGTGTTCTTAGGCAGGAAAGCTTCGCCAGATTTTCTGTAAATATAAGACACTTTATTATGGCCAAATAACTCTATTTTCGTTTCGTCAGTCCATAGAACACGTTTCCAGAATGCAACATCTTTATCAATATGACGTTTTGCAAAGGCTAGCCTTGCTTTCAGGTGCATAGGCTTCAATAAGGGAGTCTTTCTCGGACGACATGCTTTTAAACCAGCTCTCTTCAAAACTCTACCAACTGTATGTCGAGATACATTCACTCCAGAGGTGCTCTGTTCATCAACAATCTCCCCAACAGAGATCCTTGGGTTTTGTTTTACTTGTCGAACAATTTTCCGTTCATCTCTTGGGGAAAGAATCCTTTTTCTCCCTCTACCCTCTAAACTCATAACGTGGCCTTGCGATTTGAACTTGTTTATTATGGCTCTAACAGTGGATTTGGGAAGGTTTAGCTTCTTTGAAATCTTATCATAGCCCTCCCCATTGGTATGGCATGCTACAACAAGCTTCCTGACGTCTTCGCTGTGTTCCTTAGTTTTAACCATGGCGATTGAAAATTATAATTTAGTCACTTATAATAGTTTAAATAAATCGCTATCTAAAAATTATCTGAAAAAAATTATTCACTGAATTAGCGTTAAACAAGCATAATATGGCTATAAAAAAGTTCAGAAAGCACGTAAACCGGAAATTGATTGATATTATACTGATACTAAAAGAAAAACAAAGCCGTGCCAATAATTTTGAACAAGGGTTTTTTGCAATTATGTTTGTTGTTCCTTTGTTATTTATTTTTTCTAAAATCCGATTGCTGCATCGGAAAGGCCAGTTAAAAATACATAATGTACTTTGTTATTTTCTTTAATTTAATCCCTTTTTTAGAATTTATTAGACAAAATTTAACTTTTATTTTACCGTGCCAATAAATATGATCATCACTGTATATGTATATATATATATATATATATATACATGAAGTAGGAGAAGAGTATAACAAAAAAAAAGTTTTAAAGTTGGTATTCTATCTTATTAAAGGAAAATTGATTTCTTACTTTTTAGCCAGTTGTAGATGGCAATAAATCTATTCCATTTGTGCGAAAAATGTCACGGTACAGAGCAGTTTTTCTTTTTTAAGTAAACAGTTCCTTAAAACTCGAGATCAACAGTCAGGCAAAGTTAATCTAAATGTTCCCAAAAATCTTTCATAAAATCATTATAACATGGAAAATCTATGGGCGCCCCTTGCTCAACTTTCACAAAAAACAACTTATTTGTGCTGACCGGCGGATAACAGTGAATGAAATGTGTGTAGAGTTGAATGAGGGTGTCAGCGCACTGGAAATGATGTTGTTATCTTGAGGATACAACAAAGTGTGTGTTAGGTGGGTTTCACGGATGCTCACACAGGGCAAAAAAAAAAAAAAAAACGCTGATGGGATGTCTGTCAGAATTTGTTGAATTAGTACGAAGTTGAAGGTGACAGATTCTTAGTCTGCCGCCTCACTAGTGACGAGATGTGGTGTCACGACTACAAGCTGGAATTCAAACAGCAGCTGATGGAATAGCACCACTTATGCTCCCAGCAAAAAAGTTCAAGACACAGACATCTGCAGGCAATGTGATGTGCACTATCTTCTGAGATCTCTTGGAGCCAGAGTTGACAGCCAACTCTGACCATTACATTAAAACGTTGACAAAGATGAAGGCCCAGATTGCCATGCGTGGTCAAAGAAAAGGGAAAAATTCTGTTTACAACACAACAATGCCAAGTCACACAGAAGTTTGAAGACTATGTGTGACAAAGTTTGGTTGGACTGCTTTTTCACCCACTATATAGTTCCGACCTGGATTATATAGACTTGTTTGGACTTCTGAAGAACACATTACATTGGTGGAATTTCTTTGACAACAATTGAAGCTGTGAAAAAAGGGACCGCCTCAACAGTTAACTTTTACAACCAGGGCATCCAGGTTCTCGTTTATTGCTGGTAAACGTACATTGAGAATGGTAATGGCTATGTAGAAAAATAAATTCTGTGGCACAAAAAGTTGGTCATTTAAATGATACTATTCGCATCTTTGTTGCGCTTCAACTTTTTGAGTTAAAAAATAATTGGAACGACCTTCATATATAAACATAGGAAAATTTATAAACATAAACAGTGAAATTATCATTTTCAATATCTAATTAATTTAGCTACAACTATAATAGATTCCATAAAAGTAAATAAGGAATTAAAAAGATTGAGGGGATATCAGCCAGAATACTGATGGAGAACCACTATGCAATTGTAGAAACATTAATAAATGCCCTTTATCTTGGTCATCGTGTATGTGACATTATTGAAAGAACTAGGACATACATAAGGTTCATTAGTTGCAGGTTCAAGAACAAATTTTGAAAACATAGATCATTTATAGCAACAATACAAACAAGAAATCTATGCTAGCAAAGTGGTTAAGGGAATTACATAGCAGTAATGCAGAATGTAAATTGAAATGGTCAATAGAGCAAGAAAATATAAACCAAATAAATCTAAGAGATGCAACCTTTGCATTCTAGAATCATATCATCTAATGATAATTTATAAGACAAAAGGCAAAAGTGATCCAAAACTTTTTGCAAATAGCCAAATACGTACACTCTCATCTAAGGCATAGCAAAATATAAATTTAAAAAAATAGAGCATAACCATAATCATCCGATGCCATTGAATTATGAGAGGAGATACCTTGTTAAAAATACTTTATAATACAACTAATCCATAAGAACAATCACTGTATGTTATAAAAAGGAAACCTCATATTGACAATGAATAGGTCAGGGTGAACCTAGTGCAAAAGATATTCAGACAATTGCACTTAAAGAAACATCGAGGATACTAAAAAAGCTCTCTGTTGGTTTCAATAAAAAGCAGGGGAATCTTGGTAGTTGGTTTGGCATGTGCTTGGCCTTTTGGTCAAGATCAAAGTGTAGTATCTGTTCTTCAGATGCTGCACTTCTATTTCTTGTTCTCTTTCGGTGGAGGAGAAATCCTTCACGACTGAGACAATTTTTATTTTTGTACCTTTTCTCCACGTTAAAAAACGACCCTGGTTTCTAACTCTGTCCCGTGGGGAGGCATAGTAAATAGGTACAATCTTCAAAGAAAGAAAATGAAAAAAAAAACAGGGTTATGTCCCTTGAACAGTATGTAATGAATACGAGATTCATGAATAGCTTTGTAATAATAGAAACTAGGAATGCTCCTTCTCCAAGAGTAACCCCAATTAGCATACAACAGACAATAGGTATTAATTTAAAATATACTAAGGTTTTATATATATATATATATATATATATATATATATATATATATATATATATATATATATATACTTTTTGTAACCAGTAACCAAAAAGAAAATCTTAAAAGTTTAAGTAAATAGGACTAAAGATGATACAATAGTTTCCTTCTAAAATAAAAACAAGATGGCTGCACTCAGAATATGAAATACATTTAACATATATACAGAATTAGTTTCACACCCACAAATTGAATAAGTCTTCAATTTTTAAACCCAATTAACATACAATATATAGTAATTATTAGTTTAAAAAAGATTAAAATCTTTTTTATATAATTTTTATTTTTGTAACTTAGAACCCAATTGAAACATATAATTTAAATCGATACAGCAATATACTGATACAAATAGTTTTTCCTTCATAAAACAAAGATGGCCACCAACAGTAAAGCAGACGATGTAAAGTTTTTTTGTTTTTTTTTTTCTATGCTTCATTTTCCACATTATGCATTTTTCTTTCTAAGAACTTTGTTTTTTTTCTGATGAGTCTACGAAAAGGAATATCCAATGTTGACATACAGATATTGATTGTTCCCCATGAATGAAACGGATCTGTAAAAAAAAATGTACTGAAGCTTGTTAAATGAATGATTAGTAAGATTAATAAAACCTTGGATTTTCGAATATAGCAAAATTGTTGTTCATATAAACTGCTATATTTAACACATATAGAGCTTTTAATTAAAAGAGGATTGCGATACACAAACAGTGAAAAATAAGCGCAAAAGCATAGTTTAACATATAAATAATTTTCATTAGTTTATTTTTTTAATGTAACAATTTTTTTAAAATGGAGCTCTGAACAATTTCACTTTAGGATTATATGCATTTGTTTTTAAGGGAAACGAAATTTAGTTGCCATAAGAATTTTTAATTTTTTGTCTATAATATCGATTAAATCCCAGACATTTTGTTTGTTTTGTCAATTTTTAGATGATAATATCTATTCAAATTAATATTCTCATCTGGTTATTATATATATATATATATATATATATATATTAGTGTTGGGATGATTAATCAGAATCGGGAATCGGAAGATTTGGGGGTATCAGAATCGGTATTAAAATCAGAAAAATTGATGCCTATTTTCAGATGCCAAAATAATTCTTTTAATTTTCTTTTTTATTTGATTTTTCTTGTATTTAAAGCAAAATCTTCCATTACTGGTAATAATGATAAAATAATAAATATTTATTGATTTTGGATTACCAGTAAAGCTAAAATCGATAGATCACTCTCCACAAGTGTATTTTGATGTTTAGGAAAATATCTGCAAATTTAACATGGGTTTTTAGGAAAATCGGGAAAATAACAATCTTATAGCTACATAATTAGAGATTTATAAAGAATCGGAATCGGGAATTTAGCACGGAATCCGTAATTATATTGGAATCAGGAAAAATATTGGAATTGTCCTATCACTAATATATTTCAGCCAAAGTAAACCCAGACTTTTTTCAGACACATCTTTTTTTAACCTGGGAACCTGCTCATCAAGTTTCAACACATGGCATAATGGATAACAGCATTGGTTAACAGTCTGTTCTGAGAGTCATCTGGAAGTTGAATGTTCACTCTTTACTACAGGAAATAATAATTAAGCATAACAAATTAACACTTCTACCAAGTCATGGCTGACAAAATGAGAACAATCTACCCTCACTGAATTAAATAAAGAGTTAACTTCAAAACTCTATAGCTTCATTAAGATTCCAAAGTTAAACTAGAAGGTTCCTAATTTCAAAACGCTGCACCTAAAGAAAATTGGAGGTCACATCAGCCACAATGAGTAAAATCAAGATTAAAAAATTCAAATCTTTATATTTGCATTCAAGTTTTTTTGTTTTTTTTAAAAGGGGTATTTTTTTAATTTGCATATTGAGTAAGTTCACTCTTTTAATATCACCTTGTAATACGTTCAGTTCGCTACAAAATAATCTTAGATAAAAAGAAAATGCAACTTTATTACATAGCTCTTTCTTCCAAAAAAGAAGATAGCATCTATTTCACTCTTATACTAATACCTACTCCCATACCCAATGAATTTCTCTCTTATTGAGTGGTCAACTGACAGTGAATATTGAAAAATTAAATCATTTTTTATTATTAAAATTAAAGTAAGTTTTGAAAAGTATATTCTTGATGTTTCTCTTTCTTTTCTTTTAAACATTTTTTTTTTTTTTTGCTCTAGTGGTGTGACATAGGAATATATAAGCGTGATAATAGATTTGTTTGTGATATAACAGTTATCTCCCTTGAAGATATTTTTAGTATATGTTTGATAATAAGAGATAGAACTTGACATGGTAGAAAAAGTAAAGCATTACTTGGTAGTTTAACTTATTGTACTCTTCTGTCATGAAGTTGAACAAGGCCATAATTGAACGAAAATCGTCACTATTCATAAAAGTGCCAACTTGTTTCTTTTCCGTATTGACATGTCAGAATATTATGTGAAAATTAAATTAAATATGTGAAAATTAAAATTTGACATGTCAGAATATTATGTGAAAAAAAAATCTTTTAAAATATGTTTATTCATTTTTACGAAATGTTTATTTATTGTTATATATATATATTTTTTATATGTTTAATAATTCTAAAATATGAATATTTTAACAGAAATTAAAAGAAACAAAAATAAGAATATTTTCACAGAAATTAATAAATCATAGTAGTTCTAAGATAACTTTAAAGTTAAAAAATCAAAAATATGAATAAATCAGTTTTAAACTACATAATAAATACAAATCCAGTAGATGATGTTGCTGAATTTTTTTTTTTTTTTTTTTTTTCAAATGTGACATAGGAAATATAAGGCACAGTTTCTTCTTGGTCTCACTTTACTTCTCCTTCAATCGTATTTGTGTGTATAGTTGGATCATCAGGATACACAAAATTGTACTTATGGGTCGTTACAAAGCAGTTTCTCTTCGACAGTTTAAATGCTTCCAAATTTCTTTCAATTTTTCTTCCATTTACTTTTCAGAAGTATATCTTTCTATTCGACAGTTTTATTTTTTTCGCAATTCGATTAAATGAGTGCAATTGACAGCAACGAACATAATAGATTGTGCAGATTTGAAAAACAGATGTACATAAATGTTTAATTATTTGAAGAAAATATATTTTTAAAATTGTATGAAAAGAAAACTATTTATTTGAAAAAAAAAAAATGATAAAACGATAATAAACCAATGTTTATTTGAAATATTGAAAAAAAAGTAGTCAAAACAATAAAATCATCTTTTATATTTATTTTCAATATAAAAGTAAATAAATGTAAATATTACATGAAAAAAAGACAGGACTTTTACATGTGGTAACGATTTCCATTCAATCACTGCCTTGTTCAACTTTTATGTCTTCATGACAGAAACATACAATGAGTTAAACTGCCAAATAAATTTAGCTGCAATGAGCAGTTGAAAATATTTGCTCACACTTTGTACATGGGGGAAAATGCTGAAAAGAAGTTATCAGGTGTCACATGATAAAATAACAGGAGACATAATTTGTTTGGGGGGGGGTTAAGTGAACACGGGTATTGTCGTGTTGCTCTCGCTCTCAAGCTATTGTAGAGTGATTGGTGCTTGTCGGATATAGCCATTTGTAATAATGTCTGATTGACCAGGCTTGCTTGAAATGAAAAAGAAAAATGGGTCAGCAGAATTCCATATGAAAATACCAACATCTACTCTATAATTACTTCAACTTTATTTAACAGTGTTGTTAAACAGAATAGGAAACAGGAGTTAGTAAGATGAGTACACAAGAATATAAGATAAGCTGATTCGAGTGACATGCCATAGATTAAAAATGTAAGTTCAGGTCTGTTGCTCTCTGTGTTGGGGCTCACTTGTCTAAGCCATGGGTTAAGACAGTTCATGAATTTGTCACCTTGTTACATTGGTATCTATTTAGAATTGATCATATTTGCACGCTAAACTGTCTGGACAGAAATGGCTGAAAAGTCGATATGCACAATGGAAATGCTCACATTGCTATGCAAGTCTGAGCATAATAAATTATTTTCTATTATTGATAGTGCTGGATATTCATCCGTCGGAACAATGAGGATTATTTGATCTTCCTGGAGGGATGATGGCTGACAAGCTCTGAATCAGTACTGCTTGATTCCAATGATAAGAAGTCCAGGACAACTGGAAACCATTCTGAAATAAACGGAGAGCACATACAGCCCCTGGTATTCCCAAATTGGTCACCCATTTTAGTACTGACCAGGCTCAATGTTGCTTAACCATTGTTTCTATGGATACGCAACATACACTATTTGTTCTGAATTTTTTAGATGAAGGCTGATTGTTAATATTACTTTTATTGATCGGAATATTGTTTTCATCTTGAGTGTTGGATTATCTTTTGACCATCATCAGACATATTGGTGGTTGTTTGGAAAAGAGGAAAGTTACTGGCTCCGTAGATATTTTCATATTCTAACTCCCAGAATATTTAACTTATGAAATTCCCATCGTCATATTGATACCGAAGACAATTATCATGGCATATTAATACTATAACTGTGTGTGTCTGTTATATAACTGTAAAACCTTTTTTGTTTTTTACATAAAGCATTTACTTATTTCTGTCTCCACGTTTACATTATTACAGGAATTCCCAACAACCAAAAAGAGAATAACAGTAAAAGGTTATAAGGAAAGAATAAAAGAATTAAAATAGACCTTTATAAACAAAAAGGGCATATCACTGTAGTAGTAATACTATTTAACTTGTAACAGCTGGGAAGAAAGGATTAATTTTGGATTTTATCTTTTTATTTTTTCATATTTAATTGGCTTCAAAAACGTACTTTTTCTTAATTCAAATAATCTTACACAACTTCAATGGGTGACCCAGCGAATCATGTTTTTCTAGTTATATATATATATATATATATTCAAAAAAATCCAGACAACAAAATATAAAATGAGAACATCATATGTATTTTCTTATGCGTTACAATTGTTTCATAAGTATTTAGACAATTTTAAATATATCAGTTAAAAATATTCCAAAGTAGCTACTTTTCAGACGGTGAAATACACTATTTATACATACATTTTGTTTTTATTTTTGCGAAAATGTTATATGCATGCTCGATTATGAAAACTGATGATTATGGAGCTTGAATAATTGTATCAATTTGAACTTTTTATTGGTATATGAAGCGGAATTTTAATATATTAAAATTATTGTTTAAAAAATCTTAATAAGGTGTGTATCTATATATCTATAAAAGTGAACGTGTCTGTCTGTCTGTCTATCTGTGTGTGTACATTTCCCTACGCAATAACTCTGTCAATTTTTGGTCTATAGACTCGAAATTTGATACACAGGGTGCTGAGATCTGGGAAAATCTATGTGATCGGTTTTCAGCCAGAAATTTGGCCGTTTAAGGGGTCAAATTCAACGATTTAACCTTTGAGAACTCTACCAAACTCCTCCGACAATTTTAGGTCTAAACATTTGAAATTTTTAGATATAGGTTCCTTGGACATGGATATAACTTAATAACTTGATTTGAGCCCAAAACAATAAGTGTTAAGGGGTCATAATAGGGGTCAAATTTGAAAAAATTGACCTTTTTTTTTTTTTTTTTTTTTTTTTTTTGCTCAGCATACACCTCCAAACACCCAGGCAACGCTGGGCACCTATGCTAGTATATATATATATATATATATATATATATATATATACACACACACACTCTACAAACAGATTTTGATTGTCAATTTCAATTAAGATGAAAATATCTCTTCTGTTTTTATTAATCAATAATTTTCCCATTAACTCTTTCCAGACGGCAGCCAGTGAATAGCAATAAATCTGTAACCCTGAACTGTAAACATGGAAACATAACATCATAATCTGCAGAACAGTCAAACAGAAATGGAAGTCAGAGCTCCAATTTTTTTAGTGTCGATATCACAGCCAATGCTTTATCGACCGTCGTTTTCAAGTTAACACTAGGTAAAGAGGATAAGGAGAAAGTTTACGTTACAGGTGGGTGTAGGTTGATGTCAGTCAATCACACTGAAGTTTTTCTATTACATCTTGTTTTTCATGTCTTATTAAACCCTTATTTTAGTTTTATAATCAAAATGATAGTCATTTAATTTCATAAATTGATATACACACTATATGTAATTCCTTATGATACTGCTTCTGAAACTTGTAGATTTTCTTGGTTCCATGAAAACTTTTTTCACAATGACATTTCCAAACATTCCTCTCGTCCTGTTCATTTGTTTCAAACACTCCATTGTCATTTCGAATGCCATACTCTTCCACAGAATTTACATTTGTCTTTGGCATTTGTTTAGCTATCCTGAATGCTTTGTAGTAGATTTGAAAACTTGGCTTGCTCAGCTTCCTTCTTAGCTTTGTATATTTCTTTTATTGATGTTCTCTTTGATAGAACTTGCAATTTCATTAAACCTTATCTTATAGTGGCTTTTCATTTTGGTAAGTAATAATTCATTATTATGAAACAAACAAAACTAAACCAATACATAACTTCCTTTTTTTTGTTTTCTTTTTCTTTCCGTTTTTTTTTTAGGAATAATATTTAGAGGAAACTATTTTTATGCAATGTTTTTCTTTTTCTTCCTTTTTGTTATTATTTAACAACTAAGGCTGGTGTAACGTGCACAGTCACTGTTTATCTAGCAGAAATGTAACATTAACACTAACTTCTATGTGACCATTAACAAAAATGTAATATTACATAGTATTCAAGAATGAAAACAGAAGTTTCTTTATAAGAATTTATGAAATGGAAATGATTGTTAGCTGAAAGATGAGGAACATTATAGAAGTAGTAATTTTGATTGATGATATGAATTGCATGTGATTGCTTGTGGAGCAATCCATGACAAGAATTTGTTGATATTTGATTTGAAGATGATCAAGTTGTAATCAGCAGAGAAGCAGCCCCATGGTAATGAGTTCCATATGTGGTAAGCTCTTGCAAAGAAACTGTCCATGGAAATTCCATTTGATGATAGATACATCGAGGGAGAAGGGAAGGCTGTGCTTGTTGTGGTGGGATGACGAGTTTTTGCTGTGAATGTCTTACAAAGAGGAATCAAAGATTGGAGCTCAGTCGAGCACCTTCCATAGAAATGACGATAGAAACTAGCAACATCCCTTTTGTGAGGGAAGAGAAGTGATTACTCCCAATCCCACTAGATTACAAAGTCGATTTTTAGTCTGTCAACGCAAGAAAGAGTGCACTGTGTGACGCAGTATTCCATCTTTGAACGTACCTGACTTTTAGATACTGTAAAGGTTGTATGACCCAGGCTGAAACCAACTTTTCATCAGCATCTTCTTGCTGCTTATGTAAGCAACCAGAAGATGTCAAATTAAAACAACCCAGTGTGTAAATCAAAATGTGACACTATTAAACAGGGAAAATAAATAAAACATTTAAAGCAAGAAAAAAAGTAGTGTGTAAAATTTTATGAAAAATATTTAATTTTTGAGAAATAATGAAATAACTATTTTTATTTTTATTTTACAATAATATTTTTTTTCTCAAAAATGATAAGGTTAGTTTAATTTGTATCACTTCTTTTTGTTTTGATGAAGTTTTTTGTTGTTTGTTTTATTTCGTTTTGGTATTTGTACAGCTTTTGAACCAGACCAACTAAGTTGGGATCAGGATGAAAAAAAAAGTTTCTTACATTATTTTTAGTGTTAAGATTTCCAAGAATTTTTTTTTTTTTTTTTCAAAAATTTTGCAGATTTTCTGTTGGCATGAGAATAGACGAATTTTATGATTTACTAAATTCAGAATTAAAAATTGTCGCCTGCTGTCTCGCAATCTGATTGGCTATTAGCTATGTACTTACATAAACAGCCCATGGAAAGTTGGTTTTAGAATGATCACCAGTATCGAATATTACATTAGGTAGAGGATAGTATCTGGAATTAGTTACTTTCAGGAGTGGTAGAATGATTCAACCATTTTTCCAGAGACTTTAGAAATATGTTAGTTATCATCTTAAAAATTAGATATGTCTTCCATTTTAGATCCAGAGGGAAAGTCACTCCTAACATCAAAAGGTAAAGCCATTCATTTTCACTGTGGAAAAAATGAAAATCAGAAAAAAAAAAAAAAAGGAATCCAAACATTGGTAGTGGAAGGAAAGAAGCTTGGTTTTAGAGGTGCTAAAAGTCACTTTTATTCCCACTACACTTAGTCCAAAGAGAGAGAATCTATGCGATTTTGATTACCATTGCTTGTTGAGGTGCAGCCTTAAACAGTTGTGTTATCTGAGTAGATGTCAGTAAATAATCTTGGGATATGATTTGACAGATTATTAATAAACTATTATATACTGTTTCATTCATCTGGTGTCGACTGTGTTAATTTGTCTTTCTTTGCATTAAAATAAAAGAATTCCGCTCTTTGTATTCAGTTCTTGCTTGTTGTTGTAAATTATTCATTGGAAAAATAAGTGGATGTTTGGATGAACGCTCATGTGTGATTGAAGTAATGTAAAAAGTAAACCAACAACCCGTGTGGAGATACATTGCTCATCGGAAGGTTATTTTAGGAAAAAATAGCATCAGATATAGTCATGTTTACAATTTTTTCCTTGAAAGAAAATAATTTTTTAATATGAGGTCAAGTAATAAAAAAATGTTAGTGCGATTTATGTTGCTTACATGAAGCTGAAAAAGGACAAACGGATTTAGTGAATTGAAATGAATTCGAATAAAAAAAAAAAGGAACAAGTTATTTTAAATCTAAAAATATCAATAAATAATTATTTAAATGTTTAAGCTTTTTTAAATACAAGCCTTACTGAGATATTCTATAATTTCCAATACAGACAAGAAACATTTTTTTATCGATCATTTGATTTATTAACTGTTGCTATACATGTATTTATTATTTATAGTTTTTTTTTTCTTTTTCAATTTTATTTAATGGCTAATTTTTTTTTATTGTTGTGCCAAAAGAAATTGGCGAGATAAAAAGAATATTAAACTAAAGAAAAGGTCAGTCATCACTAGAGCTATGACAACAGCATATTCTTTTCATTGTTTTGACCCTCGAGTATATATCCGATACAGACACAATCAACCGAGAACCACATCACTCTACATAAAAACATATCAGATGTCAATGAATATACACCTGAGAGTCAAAACAAGGAAAAGAATATGCTGTTGTCATAGCCCTAGTCATCACTGAAAGAACAAAGTTTCTGGAAACGAGACAGAACCCTGAATTATTCTATAATTCATACACCAATTGACAGAAAGACAGAAAGGTATTGTAAATTTAAAGAACTTAACACCATTGTTGTGCCATAATGAATCACTGCAATCACAATACTTGATACACAATTAACATGGCACAACAATTATAACACATTCATTTTCATTGTCATTAGCATTCTGGGGTTCCACAGGGCTTATGAAGAAGAACCTGAAGTCCTACCTAACTAATATTCCTGGTGAACCAAGTGCAAAAGAGATCCAGACAATTGCACTTAAGGGAACAACGAGGATACTAAAAAAAGCTCTTGGCTAATTTCAATAAAAAGCAGGGCAATGTTGGGAGCTGGTTTGGCTACCCCCATACCTAGCGTTACAATCTTCAAAGGAAGAAAATTTTAAAAAATAAATTATTAAAATTCTAAACTTGAAGAAAGATTTTGTAGTTGCATGAAACATTGTGTCGAATGTGAAAGGATTTTGTTTGAGGGCTATCACAATGTAGTTATGAAAACAGTCTATGTAGTAGAATAAGTAAAAATGATATTATTGAAGGAAAAACAAAATTTATATTAACTTTAAACAACTTATCGAATCCAGAACGTTATTCCAGAAATCAACACAGCAAATACACGAGCCAACTTTTAATGTAGATGTGACACACAAATCTAATACTCAACATCCGGCACCGACATAAACACAGAATGTAACACCATTCAAGAGCTGTCTATGCTTTCTATCCGCACCCCACCTTGTGACAAAGAGATTTTTTTTCGAAAATATATGCGAAACTCATGCATCTACCATCTTGTGCCACACATCATATTCAGAAATAAATAAGCATAATTGAAAATTATTGAAGTCCCTTCAAATTTGTCATCATTATTTATTTTACTACATAGACCATTGCTGTGACTATGCGACTACATTGTTAAAGTCCTCGAACACAATCCTTTGTAAATTCGAGTACAAGTCATATATAATTCCTAGTGTAATTATATTTTCTTTTACTATTTATTAAAAATATTATTTACTATTAAACAAATTATTATTAGTAGTACTAACATCGTTATGATTACCAAAGGAATTGGTGTAGTAATATTTAAGACATTAAAATATTAATCGAGAATCAAATACAAAAAGTATACAGATTTAATTATGACAAGAAATAATGGTTGAACAAATATGAAATTTTATATAATAATTACATAGTTTTGTATGATAATTACTTGATGATGGAATAGAATTGAACGATATTATTTGGATTCATCGGACTACTTTTCTCATCTTGAATGTGATTTTCACAACACTTCAGTTGATGTAACCTCCAACCTTCTTCAGGTGTATTTTTTCAAACTCGGAAATGTTTCTATCAAACTAGGACATTTGGACAGAATTTCGAACAGAACCCTTTATTTACTTCATGGGGGTAGCATGTTCTTCTTCCGTCAGCCATGGCTGGATAGAGGTCCTAAGTAATTCACAATTGTATTTTCAGTAGTCTACACTGAGAATTGAACCTTCAACCTTCAGGAGAATATCACTTTTACAATTGATTTTTCCAAGTACTCAAACCACTGCGCCACAGGTCCTTGCGAGTTTGACAGAAACATTCCCAAGTTCGACAAGATACACCTAAAGATGGTCGGAGGTTATATCGACCGAAACGTTATGAAAATCACACTCAAGATGAGAACAGTAGTCCGAAGAATTCAAATAGTACAAGTTCAAATCCAGTTTATTCCATCCAAAATTTCATCAAATCCACGTCTGACTTTGTGTCTTATCGGCTGGAGATATTAATATAAATATACATTACATATATATAATTATAAATATAAATTACATTCCCAAAAAATTAAATATACATATAAATTACATTCCCAAAATCAGATATAAATATAAATAACATTCCCAAAATCAAAACATCAAATTATTGAATTACTAGCAGGACCTGTGTACTGGCGTGGCCTGGTGGAAATATAGCACAAAGTTAGAACAGCTACGGTTACCCCCCTCCCTCCGAAAACAAAATAACCTTATATTATCTAGTGCATTATCATATGTGAGTCATGTAAATTACTGACTATTAATAAAAAAAATATTGACACATAACACAGGTAGATGGCATCAGTTGCTAGTGGTAGTTATTCTCGGTTCAAGAAAATTGCAGGCACTGGTGGCAGTGATTAAAATGAAAGCATCTGGATTCCATTGTCTGGCAGTGGCAGCTAGAAGAGTCCATTGGCTATCATAGTTGGCAATTAGTGTTGTTTTAGAATAATTACTTTACAAGATAAAGATACATGCTATGAGAGCCTATGTAGGGTCCATTCTTCTATACGGATGCAAATGCTGGATCCTAACCAAGGACACAGAACAGTGACTAGAAGCAGTGGAGATGTGGTTCACGTGGAGAATCATAAAAGTCCGATGGACAAAAATAAAAACAAATGCAGAAGAAACAGACATGGCTGGATACAAGAGATCCCTTCTCAATATCATCAGAGAAAGACAACTCAATTTTTTCAGCCATATAATAAGAGCTGACGAACTAGAGAAAATGTTATGGAGTGGAAAAATATGCAGAAACAAGAGCAGAGGAAGACAACGCACAAAATTCACAGACAGTTTAATCAGATTTGCAGTGAATAAAGATGACACCAACAATGAACTCATGAGAAAAATCGAGAACAGGGAAGAATGGAAAGCCATGATCATTGATGTCTGCAAAACCAGACCGGACACTTAAAGAAGACTTGCTTTTACAACAGTCACTGTTGGTACATGATGGTCAGTATCATCCAGTGGCTACACTGTTATCTAGTGGCAGTTATGACTGGTATTTGCGGTAAATGGGGATAGTGATCTTTTTAGTTGGTTACTGTTAGTTGATGGCACAGGCGGACATTACCGTATTGAGGTGGTTATTTGTGGACACTGGCTGCCTTAATAACTTTTTATCACAGTTGTCAAGTGTTGGTGAATGGCAGCCATGACTGATGTAGTGTTCATTGCATTGTGTAGATGTTATATTGCAACGCATGTTCTGTAACTATGCAGAATACGGACTGTACAATATTTTACATACTATACTGTATACGGTAGGTATTGTTTACTTAATTGTTAGGTGCCTTCCATGTGAACTGATTAAAAATAAACTAAGATGAATGTACAAAATATATAAAGATTTTTTTCAATTTTGACCCATTTTTGACCCCTTAAAAACTATTTTAGCCGGCTAAAGACCCATAAAAGAACGGTCTATAAAAAATCCAATCATTTGAGGTCCCTAGCACCACTCTGCGACCTTTAGTTCCGGAAGAGATAGAGTTTGAAAATATAGAGACAGACAGTACATTTTATTAAATTTGTGAAAGTTTATGGTGTCTAAAAAACTATTAACTATTAAGTTATTTTGATATATTTCTCGATACTCCCAATTACATTCTATTGATAAAAGTGAAAACCTGAGCAAGTTATGGTGGCAATCCAAAACTTTGTTGATAATATATTATACATGTATGTTTCAGAAAAATCGCAAGGGATTTTGATGCATTTAAACTGGCGAATCGAAAGTTATACTTAAGAAAACCCCTTTATTCAATGAATAACGTGTCTTGTAAAAATCCTGTAATAATGTGTATAGGTTTTATATGGGAGGAGAAGAAGAAGAATAGGAAAGAACGAAATGACAGAAACAATAGGAACGCACTGGTGTGCCAGTCATAAAATAAATAGTGTCTGTGTTTACATACGGGCATTGAAGAATGACTGAACAGCGAAGGAAATAAAAAAAGATGGTGAAGAATACTAAAAAGATGAAAAGGACGAAAAATATGACAAACAATAGGAAAATTACAAAGAAGATGGAGAAGAAGCAAATGAATAAATTAGCGTGTCCTTTAAACATCCCAAGGGAAATTGTGTATAAGTTTAGCAAAGAAGAAGACAAAGAAGACGGTGAAGAAGAAGATGTCAAATATAGTGTCCAGTAAGCATCCCATTAAAGATTCTGTGATGTAAATCATCTGATAATCTATGTTGTATGGCTGTTTGATTGATGACATGTTCTTTTGTTTTTAACTGTTCAAAAAATACTGGAAACCGATATTCTCTTAATTGAAGAAATGCGAATGGACACCAATGTGAATGGACAGACATTTCAAAGGTGGCATTCATTATTTCACAAACTAGAAACAAAAAATCTAATGTCAAATGCATCTATCGATAACCCAAATACGGACGGTGAAGTAGCAAAATTTGCAGACAAAGTAGAGAACTTCCTAGTTACAAATGAGAGGGTGAGAGTAAAAAATAAATATAATAAGAGAGAAAAGGTTTTGCTACCTCCGGTAACTAAGATGTAATTTGGATCGTGATGCTGCTAGGAATTAATATAAGATTTTATTATAAGGGATGAATGCGACTGCAATATGTGCAAAACCTACATAAGATAGTGGCTAGTAGTCTGAGCATAATTAATTTATATGTAGCATTTTTTTTTTCTTTACATTGGCGTCACCACTTATCAAGGCCGATAGGCCACTCAAGGATAAGGGTTAAAGAGTGTAGAGTGTCAAAAGGACAATATAGTAATCAATAGTAATGGAAGTTCGGTAAATTTGTTAACTTAAGTGGAACGGCTCATCAGAAACTTGTTCACGTTGGACTTGAAGACAACCATATTATAGACAGCTGGAAAGCAGGAAAATGGAAGGCAATTCCACAGGCGTGCAGTTCTAAGAAAGAAGCTTTGATCATGGAATCTATGTTTAGGTTTAGGCACAGATAACGAGTGGGGAAAATTATTGATAATGTTTTCAGCTAGTCTAGTGTTTCTTGTGAAAGTTTGGCGAGGGGGGACCATAGTTTGAAGCTCAGTCGAACACTTTCCATGAAAATAACGATAAAGCAGAGACAAACTCGCAACATCTCTTCTGTGAGATAGAGGTTGCAGCGAAGAGAAAAGGACATCTCTCACCAGGCCACGAAGTCTATTTTGAACCCTATCAAGGCAGGACAAGTCTTTTCTAGCAGCTCCTGCCCATATGTGGCAACAGTATTCCATCCTTGGACGTATCTGGCTCTTATATAGATAGAGAATTGCATCAGCAGTGAGATATCTACTGGATCGATAGAACGATCCGACCATTTTTCTAGTGGCCTTGGCAACAGATTTGATGTACGTATTCCATTTAAAATCAGGAGTAAAAGTCAAGCCCAGAAGCCTGTCAAAACTTGAGGCCTCCCCAAGATGAGAGCTATTTATTTTAATTGATGCCAGATGGGGATCAGAACGTTGATGATGTAAAGATAGAAGCTTGGTTTTAGATGGATTAAAAGTAACCAGCCACTCCTTTCCCCATTGTACAACGTGATCAAGATCAGAGGAGAGAGAATCGGAGAGAACTTGGTCGTTTACTGTCTTAGATGTGCTACCATAGATGGTAGTGTCGTCAGCAAAAATGTCTACGAATGATGTAAGGATGTGATTTGGAAGATCATTAATGTAGATCAGGAAAAGAGTTGGGCCCAAGATGGACCCCTGAGGGACTCCAGCATTTATACTGTGAGCTTCTGATTTTTGCCCATCAACTACTACTCTTATGAGCCTATCAGAAAGAAATGATTTAATAATTGAGAAGACATTTCCAGCTATACCATAGCTGGAGATCTTGTGAAGTAAACCTTTATGCCATACCCTATCAAAGGCCTTTGATATGTCAAGAGCAATTGCCCTAGAAAGATTGCCTCTGTTGATAGATTCGCTAATCCTATGCGATATAACTGTAAGCGCATCTGCTGTAGATCTAGCAGAACGGAAACTTCTCTATTTAACACATGTTAATGTGCGGTTGCAAACCTACAACACTTTTTTCCAGAGGGGAAAAATTGCAACTATTTTATTGTGTGTGTGTGTATGTGTGTGTGTGTGTGTGTGTGTGTGTGTGTAAAGATAGAGATTTAAGAAGATAAAAAACGATTAACCAATATTTTTTTACTCTTTCTCTTATTTCGTTGCTTTCTCTCTTATCTATCTTTTAACCTTTCTCTCTTTTTCTTCAGTTTTACTTGTTATTTTCCTCCCTCTCTCTCTCTCTCTCTCTCTCTCTCTCTCTCTCTCTCTCCCTCCCTCTCTCAACTTTTGCCCTTTCTCTCTTCTTTTTATCTTTATCTTTTCTTTTCAGTGTTTACACATTTTTTCTCTGGTCTCTTTATTTTTATATTTTGTTTTTCTTCTCTCTATATTTTCCTCTTTCTTTACCTCCCCTCCCATTTTTGCTCTTTCCGTCTTTCTATTTTACAATTTCTTTCTTTCTTGTTTCTTTATTTTTGCTCTTTCTTTTTTGCCTCAAAGTTTACACGTCCTTTCCGACTGTTTACTTTTTATCCTATCTTATTCTCCCCTCAATTTTTGACATATCTTACTCTCTCCTCTATTTTTACCCTATCTGTCTCCTCTATTTTTACCCTATCTATCTGTCTCCTCTATTTTTACCCTATCTATCTGTCTCCTCTATTTTTACCCCATCTATCTGTCTCCTCTATTTTTACCCCATCTATCTGTCTCCTCTATTTTTACCCCATCTATCTGTCTCCTCTATTTTTACCCCATCTATCTGTCTCCTCTATTTTTACCCCATCTATCTGTCTCCTCTATTTTTACCCCATCTATCTGTCTCCTCTATTTTTACCCCATCTATCTGTCTCCTCTATTTTTACCCCATCTATCTCTCTCCTCTATTTTTACTCCATCTATCTCTCTCCTCTATTTTTACCCCATCTATCTGTCTCCTCTATTTTTACGCCATCTATCTGTCTCCTCTATTTTTACCCCATCTATCTGTCTCCTCTATTTTTACCCCATCTATCTGTCTCCTCTATTTTTACCCCATCTATCTGTCTCCTCTATTTTTACCCCATCTATCTGTCTCCTCTATTTTTACCCTATCTATCTGTCTCCTCTATTTTTACCCCATCTATCTGTCTCCTCTATTTTTACCCCATCTATCTGTCTCCTCTATTTTTACCCCATCTATCTGTCTCCTCTATTTTTACCCCATCTATCTGTCTCCTCTATTTTTACCCCATCTATCTGTCTCCTCTATTTTTACCCCATCTATCTGTCTCCTCTATTTTTACCCCATCTATCTGTCTCCTCTATTTTTACCCCATCTATCTGTCTCCTCTATTTTTACCCCATCTATCTGTCTCCTCTATTTTTACCCCATCTATCTGTCTCCTCTATTTTTACCCCATCTATCTGTCTCCTCTATTTTTACTCCATCTATCTCTCTCCTCTATTTTTACTCCATCTATCTCTCTCCTCTATTTTTACCCTATCTATCTGTCTCCTCTATTTTTACCCTATCTATCTGTCTCCTCTATTTTTACCCCATCTATCTCTCTCCTCTATTTTTACTCCATCTATCTCTCTCCTCTATTTTTACCCTATCTATCTGTCTCCTCTATTTTTACCCCATCTATCTGTCTCCTCTATTTTTACCCCATCTATCTGTCTCCTCTATTTTTACCCCATCTATCTGTCTCCTCTATTTTTACCCCATCTATCTGTCTCCTCTATTTTTACCCCATCTATCTGTCTCCTCTATTTTTACCCCATCTATCTGTCTCCTCTATTTTTACCCCATCTATCTGTCTCCTCTATTTTTACCCCATCTATCTGTCTCCTCTATTTTTACCCCATCTATCTGTCTCCTCTATTTTTACCCCATCTATCTGTCTCCTCTATTTTTACCCCATCTATCTGTCTCCTCTATTTTTACCCCATCTATCTGTCTCCTCTATTTTTACCCCATCTATCTCTCTCCTCTATTTTTACCCCATCTATCTGTCTCCTCTATTTTTACCCTATCTATCTGTCTCCTCTATTTTTACCCCATCTATCTCTCTCCTCTATTTTTACTCCATCTATCTCTCTCCTCTATTTTTACCCTATCTATCTGTCTCCTCTATTTTTACCCCATCTATCTGTCTCCTCTATTTTTACCCCATCTATCTGTCTCCTCTATTTTTACCCCATCTATCTGTCTCCTCTATTTTTACCCCATCTATCTGTCTCCTCTATTTTTACCCCATCTATCTGTCTCCTCTATTTTTACCCCATCTATCTGTCTCCTCTATTTTTACCCCATCTATCTGTCTCCTCTATTTTTACCCCATCTATCTGTCTCCTCTATTTTTACCCCATCTATCTGTCTCCTCTATTTTTACCCCATCTATCTGTCTCCTCTATTTTTACCCCATCTATCTGTCTCCTCTATTTTTACCCCATCTATCTGTCTCCTCTATTTTTACCCCATCTATCTGTCTCCTCTATTTTTACCCCATCTATCTGTCTCCTCTATTTTTACCCCATCTATCTGTCTCCTCTATTTTTACCCCATCTATCTGTCTCCTCTATTTTTACCCCATCTATCTGTCTCCTCTATTTTTACCCCATCTATCTGTCTCCTCTATTTTTACCCCATCTGTCTCCTCTATTTTTACCCCATCTATCTCTCTCCTCTATTTTTACCCTATCTATCTCTGCCCTCTATATTTCTAGTACTACCAAATAAGGCAAACATTGATCTTATTGTTCTTTTTCTTTTTTGGAAAACTCAATCATGTTCTGCAAAACCAAAAACAAAAACATTTTTCTTAACAAAACAACCAAACTAGACACCCCAAATAAATATTTAAAGATATACGCTACCTGAAAAAAAATGTTTTTTCCAAAATTTAGTGGATTCAACATTAATTAATTTGAAAAGGGTCGATATGTCATAAAACCAAACAACGAAACTAAACACCGTAAATATTTGAAGATATAAACAACTTAAAGCATAAAACCTTTATAAAAATTACTGGATTCGGCATTAAATCATGCGAAAATTATTGATATCCCATAAGAAAAAAAATAATCCCATTTATTTTTATTCATTCTTTATTTTTATTCATTCTTTATTTTAATTCATTCTTTATTTTTATTAATTCTTTATTTTTTATTCATTCTTTATTTTTTATTCATTATTTATTTTTTATTCATTATTTATTTTTTTATTCCTTCTTTATTTTTTATTCATTCTTTATTTTTTATTCATTCTTTATTTTTTATTCATTATTTATTTTTTATTCATTATTTATTTTTTATTCATTCTTTATATTTTATTCATTATTTATTTTTTATTCATTATTTATTTTTTTATTCCTTCTTTATTATTTATTCATTCTTTATTTTTTATTCATTCTTCATTTCTATTCATTCTTTATCTTTATTCCTTCTTTTTTTATTCATTCTTTATTTTTATTCATTCTTCATTTCTATTCATTCTTTATTTTTATTCATTCTATATTTTTATTTATTCTTTATTTTTTATTCCTTTATTTTTTATTCATTCTTTATTTTTATTCATTCTTTATTTTTATTCATTCTTTATTTTTATTCATTCTTTATTTTTTATTCATTCTTTATTTTTTTATTCATTCTTCATTTTTTTATTCATTCTTTTTTTTTTTATTCATTCTTTATTTCTTATATACTTTTCTTTACTCTTTCTTTATCTCTTATTTCTATTTTTATTAATATTCTCATATTTTAGTCTGTTTTTCTCTTTCCTATCCTCTTTTTTACACTGTCTTTTACTTTTGTCTCTTTTTACACTGTCTTTCTCTCTTTTTTTTACATTTCTCTCTCTCTTCTCTTTTTTTACACTTTCTCTCTCTCTTCTCTTTTTTTTACACTTTCTTTCTCTCTTCTCTTTTTTTTACACTTTCTTTCTCTCTTTTCTTTTTTTTACACGTTCTTTCTCTCTTCACTTTTTTTACACTTTCATTTTGTACTTTTATTCTTCTCTCTCCTTACATTTTCAATCTTACTATTTTTTTTTTTTTTTAGTCTTTTTCTCATTCTCTATTTTCACTCTTTCCACTTTGAATAATTTATCAAATCTTTTTGAGGAAACATGACACTTGTAGCAAACCAGATGTCTGTCACGTGACTAAAAATGTGCTTTAGACAGTCATCAAAAATGCATAATCCCATTTCTATTTGAATATTAATAATTTTTTTAATAAATGATAATTTCTTATGATATGTTTATAAAATCAAAACTACATAAAAGAATTTTATAATCGACTGAGAAAGAAACAGAGAAATTACTCTGTACCAAAAAATAAAACAAAATTTTCAAATTAAGAAAAAGAAAAAGGTACAGAAGTGTTATAAATTCTCATACTAAAAATGAAGCGTTATTTTTGTGAAAAAATAGTGGCTGTTATAGCCATACAAACTTGATTTTTCAAATTTGTATTAAAAGGAAAATGTTGTTTTGTTTTTTTGTGCATGAGAAATGTAATTCTATTTTTAGTGTTCGTAAAGGAAATGTAATGTATACTTATTTCTCTCTCCATTGCATCCACGCCATAATGGAATAGGTTCAATATTATTAACAAAAATAGTTAGAATTTGTTTATAAATAGACAAACGATGGATACTAGTAGTAATAGGTTAGTTTTATTCTAGATGTATCGATCAAGAGGTTTTCTGTCTGGGTCGAAGTGACTGAGAGGAGTCGGTAAACAGAAAGGAATGGCGTCAACCAACAGAGAAGTCAGATAGCGTGGGTTTATGCAGGTGGGAGTTAAAGACAAATCGGTCGTGCTCCACTCGACTGTGGTTTGAAATGTTTATATATATTCCACGGGTCAGTTGACATGAGCATGCTACATGTGAAATTTAAAGTTAATAAAGTAAAAGATTCTTTTTTAATATTATTTGTTTCCTTTATCAAAGATCAATACTATTCGTGATGCCAATGAATAGGATTGATATATACTGTTTGGAAAAATGCAAAATACATATGATCTGTCTATCTCATTCTCTCTCTAATATATATATATATATATATATATATATATATATATATATATATATATGTATATATATATATATATATATATATACATTCAAGCACGTCTGATTGAACACGACAGTTATTCTTTTTCCGATTTTTCTGGATATCTTTTCCATTCGCCGAGTGGTCTTTTTTATTTCAGTGGCATGTTGTATAAAATGGCACCCAAAAAGTTGTTGTTCGGCCATATTCTACAACATGCCAGCTGAAATAAAAAAAAATATAAAAAAACGCTCAGCGAATGGTAAAGATATCCAGAAAATTTGGAAAAAAAGAATAACTCTGTTGTGTTCAATCAGATGTGCTTGAATAATGACTTGCTGCCCAAATATACAAACATATATATATATATATATATATATATATATATATATATATATATATATATATATGTGTGTGTGTGTGTAGCGTGTCAGGCGGTGATGAAAAAAATCCAATAAAGTGTTCGATCGTGGATGTGAGAGCTGAAGATACAATATTTATTACGACACTATATATATATATATATATATATATACATATTTCAAGATCGCACCATTGGTTTCATTATGCCAAATCAACCATAAGAGGTTGGAAAGAGTCAGCGTAAATTTATCAGCGACATTGAAAAACTCATTTTTATACTTATAAACACTAGTGGTTTTTCAATGTTGCTGATGAATTTATGCTGACTCTTTCCAACCTCTTATGGTTGATTCGGCGTAATGAAACCACTTGTACAACCTTGAAATATCTATATATAGTGTTGTAATAAATATTGTGTATATATATATATATATATATATATATATATATATATATATATATATATATATATATATGTTTGTATATATAGTGGAACCTCTAGATACAAAAAATTGTTTATGAAATGTGATGCGAAATTTTTTTTATCTCGACATACGAAAAAAAATTTTCAGGATATGAAGATATGAGTGACAGACACCTTATTCTTTGAAAAAAAAAAAAATTAATCGGGATTTTAATCGATTTGAAAAATTTTCAACCATTTTCTGGAAATTTGTGTGTTGATTTATATTTGGAAAACATTCTTTTCTTAGACTTGAATTTATTTTTTTCTACTTACCCTGCCCCCATCATAATTAAAATTATTTTACAAGTTTGAAAAATTAATGCACACATTACTACTAATTTAGCTACTGAACTGAAAATTCCCTGATTCCATTTGGAGTGACTAGCGGCAGTTATAGGTTAGATCTACAAAATAACTGAACGGTGTTACAATTTAATGAAATCGGGATCCCACGGTAATGAGCCTGAACTCTTTATTTGCTGGTCCATCTTGCCAACACCAGTGGATAAAGAGTTCAGGCTCATTACCGTGGGCTCCCAATTTCGAATTTCACTAGATTCAGCCACTCTGATGAGTCGTAGACGATGAAACACGTGTCAGTGGATAATTATATTTTAAAAAACAATATATATACCGCTCTCCATGTGGGAGTACCACATTGGTTAAAGGGGAAATTATTCCCAACTCGCATTTAGGTAAAAATGCACTTTCATAAATAATTGAATTCATTCAAAGCGTATTGCAAAAACAAATAGCACACATATATATATAAAATTTTATGTGGATACATGAAATAATATATATATATATATATATAATTTTATATTTATTATTTCATGTATCCACATAAAATTTTATAATGAGATATAATATTTTATTTATCGATTTTCAATATATACTTCGATATTGTTCAATATGGGAGTAGCAGAGCTAGATAGCAATGGTAATATTTAAAAATAAATATTAACAATCATTTTTATAAACACTAGTGTTTCATGCTTATGCAATCATCAGTGTAGGAAGTGACCATTTCTGCCAGTCAGAAAATTTGAACAAAGTCACCCTTGATTTCATAGGTCGATATTCTACCTCCAAGCTACATAGAATTGAAAGAAATTAAGTACCTATAAATGCCAAAATTGCCGGCGGTAACAGCAAACAAGTATATATATTTCTTATTGTTTCTTATCGTTGAGCACTTTCAGTTGAATTAAAGTCGGTCAATTTAGCTCTTATGCACAGCTCATCATATAATGGTTAGATCACTCTGGCAGAAGTTAAAAAGCATTTAAAAAATAAATGTTTAAAATTCAACAGCATGTCTCACGGTTAATGGTAGCCAAATGGATTAGGTCATTGCTAACGAAGCGAGGGATGGCTTCTGTCGCCAGGTTCAGGTCTATCGACTGATGTTAATCGTGACACCCTGCACTGATGATTCACGAAAGGATGAAACATTAGTGTCTGTAGGTATTTAATAATTATTATAGTAAATAATTATATATATATATAACTCCATCTGATAGGATATCGAGATTTGATGCTTTAATTCGGGTCTGTTCTGATTGAGAGGTTGGTTTACTTGCTATTGTGTGTGTGTGTGTGTGTGTGTGTGTGTGTGTGTGTGTGTGTGTGTGTGTGTGTGTGATTTTGGGTCCATGGTATGTGGAGATTTCCAATCCTCTCATAGTAATCCTCATCATTCACCTGACAATCTATCCATCTCATTAAGCTTATCCTCAAGTAATTTTTGGCCTTGATAAGTGGTTTAACGTTAGTAAAAACACAAAAAAAAAAGGAACATCTGAACACAGTTGGATAAATAGGCAGATCTAAAGCTAATGATTTCAACACAGACAAATCTCAACAGAATGAGACGTAGACAACGATGAAAGAGATTGTGGTCTTGTGATGTGCACTATAAACAATTTACTAAATGCGCACAACGAGCGTTTGCAGTGGATGCATGTGCACGGTCGCTTGCCTTTTCGTTCGCCTCGTGGTGCAGCATTATTGTGCATCTGACTCTTGAGCATGTGACCAAAAATTAAATGATCAATACTGCCAGTCTTCTTGCATGTGATTCTGTGCGCATGTATCTGCCCGCTAAAGAATGTTTTATAGCAAAAAAACAAAAAATGGTTCATATTCCACAGGTGGCCCACATAGTGTTTGGAATGTGAGCAGTGGGATTAATCTGTTCTTAGATGTGTGGAATTTGATTTGAACTCATCTCAACTGTGCATGCATATTCACTGACTCTACTCACTTTCTAACCTCCTTTTTCTTCTGTCTTTTCTTGTCTATCATTTTACCCTAGTCTCTCTCCCTCTCTCATTCACTCACCTCTGTCTTCTGCCTCTCTTTTTCTCTTTCCTCCACTTTCTCTCTTTTCTCCTCCTCTCTCTTTCTTTTTGTCCTTTTTTTTTTACTCTCTTTTTATTTTTCCCTCTGTTGTCCCTCCTCTCCTCTTTTTCCCTTTTTCCTATTCTTTCTCTTTCCATCCTCTCACTTTATTTTCCTCTACTTTCGCTCTTTTCTCCCCTTCCTCCCCTCTCATTCTCTCGTTTCCCTTTCACTCTTTCTTTTTCTCCCCCCCCTCGTTATCTCTTTCCTTCCTCCCACTACCACTTTCTCTCTTTCCTATCCTTTCTCCCTCTTCCCCTCCTCTCTCTGTTCCCTCTCGCGCCATCTTCCCCCCTTCCTCTCTCTCTTTTTCTCTCTCATACACACATTTTTTTCTCCTCAGCTAGTAGCATATATCATCATCATCATCATCATCATCAGGTCGTGTTTACATGGATCTTTCCAGAAGCCATGCTCACACATTAATTTTGTGAGATCTTCAGTGTTGCATCCTGTATCATGAAACCGTTAGTCAAGTAAAGTTTGTGCAGGACGGCCTGGTGAAGCCATGTTTAGATGACCATAGCAATGCATTAATAATAAGTTTTTGCTTGCTATTTCAGCTATGACCTGCAGATCTACTCGTTTTTCGTTAGATGCTATTTTCAGGAAATGTTCAGGCTGGTTTGTATCATGTGGACGTGTAGGTACTGTCAAGTTTTTGGTGAATGTCCAGAAAACGAGAACAATAGACAAGAACAGATTAAAATGGCTGCTTGTAAAGAGTTTCGTTTTTAGTTATTAGACAGAGAAAATTATCTTATCATATTCAAGTTGTTAAGTGCACCACACATTTTTAAAATGGCCACTTTACAATCAGCTTCTCGTGTAATGTGTGTACTATATAAACAAGAACATAAGCCAGTCGTAAAACTGCATACCTTTGCTTGACAACGTAAGGATGGGCCAAAATCTTATCTGAGCCTTACTTCTTTATATTATATTAGCCTGGGTGCCTGGCGTTGCCTGGGTATTTGTTGGTTGTAAAGAATTTTTTTTAAAAAAGTGGCAGTAGGCAGGCTCGAACCCATGACATGAAGGCAGAAAAGAAACTGAAAGAAAACCTGACATCTTACCGCTGTGCCATGATGCAACCAGAATTGTTAAGCATTCAAATTAAACGTAGTCAATCAAAAAGATGACTTGCAGAAATGGTGTTGCTTTTAAACCTTCCATGAAGGACGTTTTTAATGTGAGGGAAAAGCAACTCCCTCCAAAAAGGGGGGGGGCACTCTGGCAGTATCCAAATAAATAGTCATTGTCTCAGTATGAAGGATTTCCCCTATATTGATCAAGGATGAATTACAGAACAGATACTACCCAGGCAAAGGCCAAGAGTTGGCGGTTGTGTTCGATTAGTTTTGCTTTATTCATACAAAAAAGACAAACAGCCGACATGACGTGATAGCGGGATTTTTTAAAACTCAATCAAAAAAATTGAAAGAAACCGTATCCATTTGCAAATCTGAGATATAATGATCTAGAAAGTATTAGAAAACTTCTCCCGGAGTCTTACCAACACGAGAACTCCGAAAGCTTTTCGTGGACATACACAAACGCGTGCGCCCATTTTGCCTTTTATATATTTGATGAAGTATTTCCAAAGTTATCCCACGGAAACTTTGATAACTCATAAACTATTTGTTTGATCTGGTTGAAATATTGCATGGTGGTTATTGTTATCCAAATATCATCAGATTTGTACATCAAATTTAAAAAAGATCGGAAAATTAATTTCAGTCAGAATTTCCACTTTGACCAAGCGTGTCAATGTGAAAGGTCATATAAAAAACACAACACAAGGTTTAAAAGCAACTTCACTGGCTACAATGTGGATCAAGTAGTGAATCTTTACGATGACCAGAACTAATGTTATTGCCAAAATGGTGGCATTTTCTGTGACCCAGATATTACAAAATGAAATGAGTTCTAAGTTAGATTATGACGGTTATTTTTACAAAGTTTGGTGACAATTGGTCAAGCGATGTGACTGTTCTGCTGGCTGTACACAAACATATTGAAAAATTTGATTGAAAACATGGCCTACACATTGGCAGAGGTAAGAAGTATTAGATGTTTAGATGTTTATTGTAAAAATAAAAATAAACATCACTACAAACTATATAGCTTTTCTTTAAAAGACTTTACTAGTCTTCTCCAAAACTTATGCAGTGGTAGATAACAGTTTCTGGATAAGACATGGTGAGTTATGCGCCCCTGCACAATTTGCTGAAAGAACTAATAAACAGCTGTTCTTTCTTGTCATACTAGTACCAAGACTCCTTTGCAGCAGTGACAACAAAATGAAATACGAACTGATCGTGAAATGATTAGTAAGGTTGGCTGGCATTGTGAGTTTAGTCTTTGCTGCGTGACTGGCAATTTTGGCTTTGTACTTAGGAAAAATATTCGCACAGAAAAGTTTGCAAAATATATCTTGTTGATGAACATCAAGAAGTCATTAACGATTTCCTTAATTGCCGCGGGTTTCATCATATCAACATCATACTCATCAAATAAGCAACATAATCAGGGCTGGGTTGAACTCTCATCATATCAGATTGGTAATCAATTAAGAATACCATGCGTTATATGTGAGAGGGTGGCGATAACTCCTTGCTGAAAAATGCAGAACAAACGTTGTTCAAATCATCTCCATTATATATGATATTCATGTGATTGAGCACTACTTGTGAATTTAATATCTCCTAGAAACTTCAGCCTTCGGAGGATGAATCCGACTCAACCCACCCAGGGTGAATGCCTCATCAGGTGGGTCAGGTCACTTCAGGTGGTGGGTTCCACAAAACCCGGATATAAATCTGAAATCTTTATATCTTCAGAAACGGGCAGGAACAATAAATATGAAGGACGAAAACAATAGGATCGCCAGAGAAAAACGAATAGGAAGTCACGAGAGATAATTGTTGGTATGTCAACATCTTGAAATTCATTCCTCATCATTTAAAGTGTGTAGGAGAACAGAAACATGCTGAATATTTACAATGTCTTTTTTTTTTTTCATCCTCTCACCAATCAGTTTATGAGTTACCGTTTATCAATGTCTGAAAGTCATCTATAATATAAATCTAAATCTCACCGGTCTGTTTAAATGTATGTATGTATGTCTGCTTAAAACTTTCCACAGAAGCGACAGATTTTCACAAGATCAGTATTGTTTTGAAGCCAGATATTCGGATGAAAAATATCGAAAAATTGGCCAAAAACATTAATTCCTTCACCCTCAACTGGGCACTTTCCTACAAGGAGGGCTCGCTTTTTTCGCCGATATTTTCGAAAGTCATCCTCTCTTTTTGATTGACTAGCCTTAATTTAAACCTTCTCCATTTCCGGTTTGGCAATGGGCACAACAGGAAAGACGTCACGTTTTTTTTCACATGATTTTCCTCCTTCGCGGTCCGGGTTCGAGTCTGCATGTCTACTACCACTTTTTTTTTTTTTGCTCAACACGCACCTACAAATATCCGGGCAACGCCGGGCACACAGGCTAGTTTACAGATAAGGATTAATGATTTGTTAGTTGAACAATGAAAGACGTTGAGAAGATTGGAGATGATGTATGAAATGAACAAAATTTTTTATTTAAATGAACGGTTGAACACAAATGTGTTAATATTGGACTTGAAAATAACCATGTTCTCGTCAGATGTGAAGCAGCCTCGTGGTATTGTGTTTCAACGATGGAATGTTTATGGAAAGAAACTATGTTCGTGTAAACTTTGTTTAGTGTTAGGTCCACAGAGAAAGAAAGGAACATTACAGTGATTGTTGCTAGACAAGATTTTGTTAATGTTTTAGAGAGAGGGAACTAGAGATGGGAGCTCAGTCGAGCACTTGTCATGAAAATAACGATCAAGTGGAGAAAAACTAGCAACATCTCTTCTATGAGAAAGGAGGTTGTAGGGAAAAGAAGAGAATATTATCACTAGTTTTCGAAGTTGACTTTCTATTTTGTCAAAACAGGAAAAAGTGCTCTGAATATAACCTTTCAAGATGTAGCAACACCACTCCATCTTATGACATATCTGACTTTTTTACAAGCAGAGGATTTTGCCAGGAGTTATATACTTTCTAGAGCGATAGAATGATTCAACCATTTTTTTTTTCAGTGATCTTACTGACATTATTTGCAGACAGTTCCCTAGGAAATTTCCATTAATATTTTTGTTCTAGGTTAGTTATAAGGTCCCATTATATACTATCATTCTTTGACACTAACAGCTGCTCAAAAATAACTACATACCCTCCCTCATGAGCCACGATCCAGTTCAACGAGTTAGAGCATCTGGTATTCTCCTTTAACATCTCAACCATCATAAAACCTCAAACAATAGACTCAATTGGAAGTGACTGCTTCCTGATGAAACTCTGGTGCTCTGCTCACACTGAATACATTCTCTCTCTCTCTCTCTCTCTCTCTCTCTCTCTCTCTCTCACACACACACTATTCAATGTTTTAGTTTTATTACAAGACATGACGTCAATTACATGTAATTGATCCATAAACAATCCTACTAAGTACAATTAAGTTTGTCCTATAACTATTTTCTTTTTTGTGGAAAGATTAGGAATATTTTACAGAAATGTGTCCTTTGCAGCGATGTGAAGAATGATGGCAATAATGATCACACCTCCCACTCTACCGCATTTAAAAAGGCCTTTATTGACCTCTACCTCCAATGAAGTAATCAGAAGCCAGCCCTTTTTAGAAATAGGAAGATAATTACACACCCACGCGCGTGCGCGCAACATTTTCAAAATTGCAAAACATGTTTAAAACAACGTGATATCGGCATAATTATTCTTTTCTTTTCTTATTCAATTAAATTAAGATTTTAGTTGAAATTAAGATTTGATATATTCGCCCCTTTTTATTGTTTCATATCTCAATTTAAAGATATTGGATTTAGCGTGAATTGCATTTCAACACAGACACACATACATACATACATACATACATAGATGCATACATGCACACACACACACACAGTGCGGGTTCAGCCACACAGAAGTAAGGAGGTTAAGCCACACAGCAGTAAAGATTGTGAGCCACCTGTAAGGTTCTGCTAAGGGGGGGGGGGTTACTATACAATTCGACTCAATGGAGTGTGTAAATATCTCTTTTGAACCATCTGTAAAAAGTTGAATATCAAATGTAGCAGCAAATCCTGGGAAGATACACCAGAAAGAACAGTTAATTGTTAAGAACAACTATGACCATGCAATTTCTAAGACGGAGCTATTTAATCTGATATATGATATGAGATAGGAAGGAGAAAGAAGCAACCTTAGTAGAAGTTAGAGTCTCCATTAATGCTGGGTTAAACAAAGCTAAGGGGGAAAAGATAACAAATACTAAGATCCTATGTACGACATTAAAAGAAACTGGAATCTAAGGAAGATCCCCAGCTATAAGAAAATGATATGAATTTGTTTAAGTTAAATAAAAGATATGAAAGTGACAATGTATGTGTGTCTTCTCAACCTATATACTCAACAAATTTTTTATCTACAAACTTGAAATTTGGTTGTATAGACGATTCAGACACGTGGAAAATTTTTTAATCCGTTTTCATCCGGAAAAAAGGGCTGTTAAGGGGTAAAAATTGAAAAATTTGGTAAAAGGGGGTAGGTCATCGGATTTTTATCTGTTTGTCAACTTTTTTAGGAATGTGCATCCATGGCCGGAAAACATAACAGCTTCTTCATGTTAAGAATAAGTAGGTTTGAAAACACTATTTATAAATTGTGTCATGCTGGTGTAATGGTTATTGTATTTGACTCATTGTATTCAGGTTTTGGTTTCGATCTCAGCTCGAATATTTTTTTTTCACTTACAAGAAATGAACTGTTTAGAAAAAACAATGCTCACATGCAAATGTCTCAGTTTCTTTTGTTTTTTACTTCATTTTTTTTTAAAGGCGTTTAACGTTATGTTTAATATGTACGGTATTTCTGATAAAAATAAATAAGAATTCTGCATTAATTAAAATATAAAATTGATGAATATTTTACGACCAGGCAACGCCGAGCGACCTGCTAGTACTTGTCTTTCTTTTTTTTTTTTTTTTTTTTTTTTTTTTTTTACTGAGAGTTTGGTATACGAGACGTATATCTATGCATATACATATAGAATAAAAAAGAGAGCAAGGAAAATACACGAATTACCGTTAGCGTATAAAACGATGCTCTTTGTGTAAACAAATCGAGTTTAGGTATTTCGGACGATGTCAAAACATTGTTAATTCACGACTCGATTAGCAGCAGCTGATTAGCATAACGGGTAGAAGCCTTGACTGTTGTACAGGCGGTCGGGTAGTTGCTTGTCTAGTTACACTGATGAGCTGTGAAACAGGAAACACTACTGTATGTAGATGACTATATATATATATATATATATATATATATATATATAGTTAGAAAGAGCTTGAATGCTTATAAAGGAAAATTTAAATGCCTACTAGACACTATCCTCGAGTGTCTAAGGTCTCTCTATACAGGAGGTTGTCAGAACAACCTGACATGAGGATAATTTTCACAAGTAAACCCTGACCAAATATTCAAACTAACAGAGTATTCACAGACCAAATAAACCCTGGCTTATGTGGTGCATTTTCTTCTAAGTGATGTTGCCTATGGTAACAACAATGTTAAGCTGGATATTCTGCCGAACTGGAATCCCCAGAAAAGACAAAGAGACCCCAAGAAAGATATACTAAAACATAGTTAATTAATAATTAATAAGAGGAAAACTGATATTCTTAATTTCTTTATTGACTCAATGGTTGGAGGTAAAGAATAATTTTATGAAACTCGAATATCTATTCATCTCACATATAAATCAAGTGCTAGCCCCAAGAAGGGCCTCTTAATTTCTGAAACTTCGATGGAAGTAAAATAAAACCAAACAGAACACACACACACACACACACACACACACACACACACACACACACACACACACACACACACACAAGTTGAATTATTTGTCACATTCATATTGATATTAAACTAGCCTGGTTGCCCGGGTGTTTGGAGGTATATATTGAGCAAAAAAAAAAGTGTGTGCATATATATATATATATATATATATATATTAGTTGAAAGTGTTTGAGATTGTTTAGGAAAAAGTTGTTTCTTGCGCTCTCCACACAAGCGCACATAGGGGTGGGTGTGGAGTCCATGGCCCCCAAGCTGAGAAATTTACTGATAGTCTTTTTTTAGCATTGTCTACACACATCCTTGACTAAGAATGGCTGGCAATGGTTCACTACATATCATTTTCAAAATCTTGATGCTATAAGTGCTTTCTGACTAGAAGTGAAGGTACATATCAAGTATTATGGTTATTTTGCGCTCTTGAACCAAAGTGAAATAATTATTTTCAACTTTGCTGTCTTATTAAAGAGCATTTTTTTCTTAAATATATATCAGTACAGTGCACCTATTTTTTTATTGCTGAAACAGTTTTTAGATAATCTAATGTAACGGTCATATACCAAACTATATACCGAAGTTAAGCAATGTTGAGTCTGGCTAGTACCAGATGGGTGACCATTTGGGAATTCTAGGTGTTGTACGTGCTCTCCGCTTATCTCAGCAATGTCAACTTAGGAGAGCTGTGGTTAGAAATTGCACAACTCTTGCCACAAAAATTTCATATGCACACACCCTTACAGTGGTCATCCATAGTATGTCAAGACTGAAGTAAGCATATATATATATAAATATATATATATGTATTGCTGCAATAGTCTCATGTTGAGACTACATAAAGGCACTCACATAACAAAATAAAAAAAATTAAGGAAAAAAAAGAAAAGGTTCTCTAGGTTCAAAAACCCGAAAAATATGGAGTGGACGAATGAAGAGCGCATGTAAGCAATGGAATGCAAACATGAATATTAAAGTTTAAATCAATTTTATGACAAAAATAGACTATGGGAGGAGGGGGAGAGAAAAGAAAAGGACGTGAGATTACGCAAAAAAAAAAAAAAAGAAGCAATCATAAAGATGGGGATCTTATGATAATGTCTAAAAATGCAGAGAGGAAAATATATCAGTAGACAACAAAAGGGCAAAACAAAAGGAAACATTAATTCATCGCACGAGAGAGAGAGAGAGAGAGAGAGAGAGAGAGAGAGAGAGAGAGAGAGAGAGAAGATTTACAGTTCGTTCTTTTTTGTGTGTGATTTCTTCATCAGATTTTGTTATTTTAGTTTTTTGTCCCGGGCATATTGGTTAGCATTGCTTCATCGCGTTCAAAAACACACATCCACAACTCAGGGGCATATTGTCACCATCTCCTTTTCAATCCACAGCCATTTTTTTATTTTTTCGACAAGTTTGATCTTCCACTTCGAGTTCGCATTGGCACATTTCGCTTTTCAAATTCACCAGTGAAATGTCTTTTGACAAAAGCATCGGACATCACCGTCTTTACTGAGATCAATTTAAATATTGACTTATAAGTTTTGCAAATCATGTTTTTGGTTTGGGTTATTTCGTTGGTATCCTTTGTCCATTATAAACAAGTTAGACTAGTTTAGTTTTGTATCGGTGGGTATTCTGTACCCATCAAAGCTTAGCTTTATTTTTGTTGACTACCTGGAATAGGGTTTCATCGTCTGATCGCCATGACTGCTTGCCGAGAAGTGTATAAAAAATGTATTTCTTTTTCTTTCTCCTTTTTCATCCGTACTTTGCTTGACTCTTTTTTTTTTCTGTGTTCACTACCATGTGACCTTATCAAATGGCTGACTTATCTTTACTGTTAAGTCTATTCTTCGGCTCTCTCATCCTCTCTCTTTCTCTCTACGCCCTCTCTTTACCTCGTTAGAGGTTCAGCCTCTCTTTTTCTATAAGTTCTGTCAACCCAACGATAATTAAAACAACAAAAAAAGCAAGATATATCTTCCGTCGGCTAAAAAAACTGAATTTAAAATGTTTTCTCTCTGAAACACGTAATCTAATGTGGCGATTATGTGACAAGATATATGTATATATATATATATATATATATATATATATATATATATATATATATATATATATATATATATATATATACAGAGAGAGACAGGCAGACAGCTTGTTTCATTGTCGCTTCAGTACAGCTAGACAAGCAAGTGCTTGTGTATAACATATGCACACACATATACAGGACAATCTTCTAGATTAATAATTGTTGTGTCTGTATCAATAACAACACGAATGCAGAAAGTAAAGGTAAAACAAATATATTAAGACGAAAAGATAATACATATTTACAAAGGTGCAGTTGTACTGCAGTTGGAAGATTGTCCGGCAGAGGGCGTGTTAAAGTCTTTCATGGAGCAACCGGCACATGCGTCTTGCCTATCTGGCGTTCGAACACAGCTCCCTGGTCTTGCTGACTTAATACCTTTATCTATATCTTTTCAACCCACGTATGCTAATTAGTGGGCGTCTCCACAACAATAATGAATAGAATATATATTCTCAGCAAGACGATAAGTAACCTGTGAACATTATTACTTTTTTTTAGCAGTTAGTAAGAGCATATAAAGTTGGGTAATATATTTCGTTATACCGGATTAAACAAAATAAACTATTTCATCCTCAGATCCATAAGCGCATCCAAATGAGCTAAATCTGCAACATATTTCAACTTATCTGTAGGAGATAGGTGAGAGGCAACACAAGAATAAGGAGTGGTGTCATCAGCATATATGTCTATCTTCTGAATAATATTCTTAAGAAAGATATAAAGAAGAAATAATGTTGGGCTTAGAATAGAGCTTTGAGGAACACCAGCATTGATAGGAAAAGAGAATAACGAAACAACAAAAAGAGTTATTTGCAAGGTTTGATCAGAAAAAAAAAAAAAATCTGTAAAAACGTGTTTTTTTTTTTTTGTTTTTTTTTAGGAGAAAGCCATTCATTTCAACTTTATTTTAGAGATGTTTAAAAGTAAAAGGTCACTTTTTCCACATTGCACTACCAGAAGAAAGAGAATCAACGGTATCTTATTTACCAATGCTCTCTGAAATGCTACCATAGACAGCTGTGTTGTCTGAATTGATGTCGACACATGATCTCAGAATATGATTTTAAAGATCATTAATGAAGATTAAGAAGAGAGATTAGAACCAGAATAAATCCTTGAGGCACACCGGCCTTGATACTATGTGCTTCATACTATGTGGCCACCAATAACAAATGCTTTTTGCCTTAGAGATGAAAAAAAATCATTTTATTCATATTTTTTTTAATTCATTTCTTTCATACACGATCCAATTAATTGTGTAAGCTATTTTCGTCTCTGTATAATGGAGAGGTTCACTCTCTGCGTTCTTTTTTTCTTTTAGTTCTTTGCTTGTCAGCAGAATGGAAAGGTCGGCTATTGATCGATGTTACCAACCTCTCTAACAAAAACGTTTAGGTCAATAAACTCAGAAATGAGTGTCGGGCGAAAGACAATATGATTTGTTATAAAACAAAGAGAGAAAATGGACGAATGTTAGCAACAAATTCAATTCATTTAATAATGTGCGTATAGGAATAGGTCATGCTTTTCTATTTTTATAATTTATTATTTTTGTACTGATAGGTTACTGATTATTAAGGCCCGGAAGACACTCAAGGATAAAGGGCTAAAAAGATTGACAGTCAGATGATGATCGCCACCACTTTTGTAAACGATGAACGAAATGGGCAGAAGATTACTTAAGAGGACTTGATTATCGAATAAAATATGAAATGATTGAAAATAATGAAATGGACAATGTTTGATTACTTATGGGAATGGTTTATGACAAGTATTTGTTCACATTGGATTTAAAGATGACCATGTTGTCGTCTGAAGGGAAGGAGTCACATATGCCATACTTGCTTTATTTTTGCAATTGTTACGTTAACTCTTATTATTGCATACAATGATTTTATTTATCTGGCATTGGCCAAGTGGGAGTGGAGGCTCAAAGAAAAATCATTCAAATTAAAGTTAGGTTTACATTTTTTTAAAATAAAATTTTTGAAAAATTCGTTTTAGTTTTCTTGTTGATATTAAATATTCAATAATAATTCGATATCTAATAAATCGGAATAATGTTGACATGAGAAAAACACAGACACACACTTTCCATAACAGCAACATTCTTAATGAAGTTTCAGCACATATCAATGCTCTAAGATGGCTCTAAAGTAAAAAAAATCTACCGGACTATTGTGAAATTTGTCACTTCATACAACTTCAAGTGCTTGTCGGAGGTGGAGCAAAGAGTTGCAATCATAGAAACTGTTGTGGTGGCAACCACTTATTTGCATATGCGAATAACATAACACTATAAATGGCAAGCCTAGGTTGGCCTTGGTGTGTCTTACTCAAATGCCACCGGAAGTGACGCCGAAGAGCGTACATGTCCCCCCACCAAGACTCTCTGACTCGACACCGTCATTTGTACATATTGTAAATATACCTTTTCTTTAATACACTTATTATTGCGTTATCTTGTTGTTTGCGTCTTCATTGTATTTCCTTACTAATTATTGTTCAACCTTGCAACCACAACAGTTGGCGACGAGATATGAAGCGTCAAATATAACAGTTTGACAAAGAACTATTTTAAAAAAAAAAAAAAAGTACAACGCAAAGGTTGACAATTTTTTTTATGGAATGCAAAGTGTTGACGAGCAAACGGATTTTACGCTAAAGAGAAGTTTCAACTCAAGTGAAAAAAAAAAACTCTAACGTGGCAAAAGCGACAATTTACACCGTTTTCTGGGAATCCGACTTGCAAACGAATGTAAAAGTGAATTTTTGTTTTGTCGCTACACGACAAATCTTACTAAAGGACCAACTTGCAAACGAAAAGCGAACTTTGTTCTGTCGCAAAAACGACAGGTCAGACCCGTATTACGAAAAGCAAGGAAGTAACCTACAAAAAAAGTTCACCAGTGGATTCTAATTACTGTTCTCCGTAAACAAAACAACAACTAAAGGACTTTTTAATTAATGTTTTGGTTGACGTCGGTACTAAAAGGAAATACCACAGCTAAAACTAAAATTCAAGGAAAGGATTTTTTTTTTCTTGAAGTTGTCACTGAATAACGGATAATGCAGTAAAACGTCACGGAAAAAAAAAGGTAATCTCAATTTAAGAGGTATTTTAATTACTAAAATACTAGAAAAAAAAAACTCAAAGAACTAAATGTACTGCATACATTTATTCAATTGTGACTCGATTAAAAAAAAACAAAAAAAAAACCCAAACTTTTATTTTGTGGAAAGAGTTACTTATTAGTAAGTGCCTAAAAAACGGAAAGTCAATTCCATTGCGTGATTCCAGATAAACCTGTTTAATTTTTTTTTTGCAGCGTGACTCGCAAAAAGAATATATTATTGCAAGCAGCGATATTATTATTGAAAACAGGAGCTTACAGCAATTGCTTTTTTGTTGTAACCCAAACCGGTGTATATTGTACATGGTACAATATTTTTTTTAACTACACACTAAAAAAAAAAAAAAAAAAAAAAAACATGGAAGACTTATCAAAAATGTTCATGCAATTTTTACAAGCACAGGCTGAGCGGGATGAACGCAGACAAGCTACACAAAACGAGCTTTTGCAAACACAAATACAGGCACAGGCTGACCGCGAGGAAAAGAGAGAGGACAGATTATTGAAATAGCAGCAGGAAGAAGAAGAAAAGCAGAAAATGGCACAATTAAAGCAGAAAAACTGCAATTGGAACAGGAAGAAAGGCATAAGAAACTACAATTGGAATATGAAGAAAGACAAGATGAACGTTTTGCTAAAACACTGGAACTACTAAAGAGTAATCGAGAAAATGTCGATAGTGTTAATTTCTCCCATACAACTATTTTTAATAGCATCGGCACATTTCATTATGTGCCTGAGGAAGAGAAGAATTTTGAAGTATACTACACAAGATACGAGGATGTTTTTCAACTGGACTGTAAAAATTGGCCAAATAGTCAGAAAGTGAGCCTCTTACTCAGAAAATTGGGTACATAAGAACACAGCAAATTCGTAGATTACATATTACCTAAAAAAACTGCGGAATTAGAGTTCATGGAAGCTGTAAAATTACTAAAAGAATTATTTAATCCAAATATATCTCTTTTTCATAAAAGATGGCTGTGCATGAATCTAAGAAAGATGGACAACCAAGATTATTTGACATACGCATCAGTTGTCAATAAAAACTGCGATAATTTTAAGCTTGCAGAACTAACGGTAAAAGATTTTAAATGTCTAATCTTCGCTCAAGGGTTAGTTTCCACGAAAAATGCAGAAATACGCAGACGAGTGTTGTCTAAGCTGGAATCTGAGCAAGATTTAACCCTCCAGAAACTAGCAGAGGACTGTGAAAGGGCCATTACACTAAAAAAGGATTAAAAAAATATAGAAGAATCCGGAGTGGCATATGTAAGAAAAGTTAGAAAACCATACGCACCAACCAAGAACTTTACAAAGAAAAGCAATGGAACGGGATATTCCAAAGATAATAACCATAAATATAGTACAGAATATAACAAGCCTCTTCCTAGATATAACTGTAAGAGATGTGCAGAAAAGCATTGGGAATCAGATTGTCCTTATAAGAAGAAAAAATGCTACATTTGTAAGAAGGTGGGACACAAAAGCGATTGCTGCAGATATAAAGATTACACCAGAAAGAGAGTACAGCAAACAAAATCAAATACAAAATTAGACAAAGATCGGCGAAAATACGTAAAAGTGGAAATATTTAAAACATCAATAGTTACAACTCGACTCCGGCTCCGATAATAAACCTGAATACGTGGAAAAAGTTGGAAAAACCGGCCATGATGAAAACTAGTAAAGCAGCCCGGACGGTAACTGGTGGTGGTATAAAATTTGAAGGAGAAGTTGTCCTCCCGATAAAATTGAAAGGGATTTCGAGGAAATTAAAAATATTCGTACTAAAAAATAGTGAAAATCTGTTTGGAATAGATTTAATTGAGAAATTCGGACTATGGGATAAGCCAATCAATACATTCTGTAAAAAATTAGAATGTTCTTCTCCAACAACAGTAAATATAAAAGACGATTTAAAAGAATTATTTCCTGAGGCATTCACGACTAACTTAGGTCGCTGCAATAAATTCAAGGCCTCGTTTGAACTTAAAGAAAACGCCAGCCCAATTTTTAGAAAAAAGCGAAATGTTCCGTTCGCTGGGTTGGAAAAGATTGATAAAGAATTAAATAGATTGGAACAGACGGGAATTCTATCAAAAATAGAACACAACGAGTGGGTAGCCCCCACCGTATACGTAAAGAAAAAGAATGACGAAGTTAGAGTGTGCGCAGACTTTTCGACCGGGGTCAACTCCCTATTAAAAGATCACCATTACCCCCTACCAAGCCCAGAGGAAATATTCACGAAGTTGAATGGGGGTAATATCTTCTCCAAGATAGACTTGAGCGATGCATATTTGCAAATACCGGTCGAGGAGAATTGCTCAAAAATACTATGCATCAATACGCATAAGGGATTATACAAATACAACCGATTGCCTTTTGGCATCAAAGTAGCGCCTGCCATCTTTCAGCAAGCGATGGACACCATGCTAAGTGGTATTGAGTGCGCATGTGTATACCTGGACGACATTGTTGTCAGGAGCAAATCCCTAGAAGAACATAAGGAACATTTGAAACAAGTATTTACTCGAATACAAGAATTCGGCTTTAAAGTAAAAGAAAGTAAATGTGACTTTTGTATGAGCGAGATTAAGTATCTTGGACACATAATAAACAAACATGGACGACGTCCAGACCCAGACAGATCTGCGGCAATAAAAAATATGCCAGCACCCGATAATGTAACAACCTTGCAGAGTTTCTTAGGACTCGCAAATTATTACCAATCTTTTATTGAAGGAATGCATAACTTGCGAGCCCCCTTAAATAATCTGCTTAAAAAGGATACACTGTGGAACTGGACGCAAGAATGTCAAACCGCTTTTGACAAAATAAAGAGCGCACTAACATCCGAATTATTCTTAACGCACTTTGACACAAACTTAAAAATAGTCGTCGCTAGTGACGCTAGCTCCTACGGCTTAGGAGCATGCATTCAACATATTATGCCGGATGGGTCTAGAAAACCAATAGCGCACGCTTCGAGAACGCTGATACCAGCCGAAAGGGCATATTCACAAATCGAAAAAGAAGCGTTGAGCATAATCTTTGCCGTGACTAAATTTCACCGATATTTATATGGTAGACAATTCATACTTGAAACCGACCATAAACCGTTAGTCACGATCTATGGATCAAAAAAAGGATTGCCGGTATACACCGCAAATAGATTGCTGCGCTGGGGTACAATACTACTTAATTACGATTTCCAGCTACAACATCTAACTGGACTGTCAAGACTGATACCAAAGAAACACAATCTGGAAGAATCAGTCATTGCAGCAATTCGGACAAATGTTGAAGTAAAAAATATGGTAGCAAACATCATTAAGGAACTACCCGTAACTTTGTCGGACATTAAAAGGGAAGCCGAGAAAGACGAATATATAAAGGACATAAAAGAGAAAATTATAACGGACACAAAGGTGCAGGAAGTTTTCTCCATATGTGACAATGTGTTACTGTACAGCGAGAGAGTGGTAATACCCAAAACATTGCAGAATAGGATGTTAAGAGATTTCCACACAGGACATCCGGGGATAAATCGAATGAAGTCGTTAATGAGAAGCTACGTGTACTGGCGTAACATGGACACTGACATAGCGACAACAATTGATAAATGTAAAGGATGCCAGTTAGCGGCAAAATCTCCACCTATAGTACACAAACCTTGGCCGAAAGCCGACCAACCATGGTCGAGAATCCACATGGACTTCGCTGGTCCAGTAGGTGAAAACTATTATTTAATTGTAGTGGATAGTTTCACAAAATGGCCGGAGGTAATGCGTTGCAGGAATCCAATAACGAACAACTCAATAGGGTTCCTACACGAGTTGTTTGCAAGATTCGGTGTATCAGACACACTGGTCACTGACAACGGAACGCAGTTCACATCCGCAGAGTTTAAGGAATTTTGCGACACGTTCCGAGTGAAGCACATCACGACTCCGCCGTATCATCCAAGGTCGAACGGCCTCGCGGAAAGGTTCGTGGACATGCTAAAACGAGCGTTAAAGAAATCCATTGGAACACCAACAGAAAAAGCTTTGCAACAATTCTTGCAAGTATATAGGATTACACCACATCCTAGTACACCATCAAACATATCACCAGCTGATCTAATGTTTGCCAGAAAGGTAAAATCAGCGTTTGACAAACTATTGCCAAGGCAGGCAATTATCCGAAACACTACACACACGAGAAGAAAGAAATATAACTCGGGAGATCGAGTATATTTAAGTGCTACAGAAATAACACATCTTACTGGGAATGTGGAGTAGTGAATAAACGCATTGGTGAGTGTACATACATGATTAAAGGTCCACAGAATATACATAAAAGGCACCTAAATCAGATAAAAACACGTCATATCCAAGATGATGATGATACGACAACAGTCGAAAAGGAGGACACCATAGATATCATATACGAATCTTTTAATTTGGAACCGCCTCAAAATGCACCTGAATCCCGAAGATCAGGTAGGAAAAGAAAAGTGAATGAACCATTAATGGTAAACCCAAAAAGAAAAAGATATTGAAATCTGTGTGACTTCAAATCTTGGGAGGGGGGTGTTGTGGTGGCAACCACTTATTTGCATATGCGAATAACATAACACTATAAATGGCAAGCCTAGGTTGGCCTTGGTGTGTCTTACTCAAATGCCACCGGAAGTGACGCCGAAGAGCGTACATGTCCTCCCACCAAGACTCTCTGACTCGACACCGCCATTTGTACATATTGTAAATATACCTTTTCTTTAATACACTTATTATTGCGTTATCTTGTTGTTTGCGTCTTCATTGTATTTCCTTACTAATTATTGTTCAACCTTGCAACCACAACAGAAACTAAAATGCTCTACTGGAATTCGGGAATTACAATGTTTAACTGTAGCAAGTGAAGTTTGACATCCAATATGAAAATGCTAGTTTCTGTGCAACTGGTTCAGATGGATGCATTTGCTTGGATTAATAAAAACAAATAAAAAATATTCTGAGCCAATCAGATGTATTTCTCTGAATTGCCATTTTTGATCCACCCTAAATACATAAAAACCCATATTTTTCTTCAATAAACAGTTGAGCCAAAATAAACAACAGAGCTGACATCCATTGTGCCTTATCTCCCCCCCACTCACCCCTTTTGTTGGGCTTGGTTTCGATTCTAGCTGATGGCACCCAAATACTTTTTTTATTTTTGAAATCACGACTCTATAATAATATATACGAAATCTGTACAAACTCACGCTTAAAAAACACAATCATAAGCACATGAGAGACGCTCAAGGGTACAAAAATAAGAATTGTCCCAGTCGTGAAGGATTTCTCCTCCACCGAAAGAGAACAAGAAATGGAAGTGCGGCATCCGAAGAACAGATGCTGCACTTTGATCCTGACCAAAAGGCCAAGAGTAGCGGTGAACCCGTGGAAAAAGAAAGGGAAAACAGGCAGCTGTAAACGACGAAAGGAAGAGAAAAAAGATAAGATCATAGCTTATGGTGGAAGAACGTGATGACGTTAAATTGGCCATGACAGCCCGTGGGTGGCGAGGATACCAATGAAATTCCGATCTACAAAGCAAACAGTCGACGAACAGCGGGGCGACAAGTGACCCTATTGAAAAGACGCGTGGCCTTTGTGGAATCGGATTCAGCTGTTTTTATGTCCTCTCAAAAATAATTAAGTTGGGCATCTCTGTTTTTACGACCTGTCAAGTTCCATTAGAGAACACCCGAATGCCAACAGAGAAAGAAAGACAGCTCCTTTTTTGGGTATAGGCCGCCTGGCGAAGATTTGACGGACAGTGATCCCTTAATTCTGATTGGCCAACGACCTGAAACGGGAAGAGACCCAGTCCACGCCCCCACAATATAAGCAGCGAGCCTTGAGAGATTGTGAGAGTCAGAGTAAGAGAGAGAGCTTTGCTTCCTTGGGTCCGACGAACGAAGATTCCCCCATCGATTGACCCTGTCACGTAGATAATTGAGTTGTCTGTCGGAAAGAGAGAAGAGAAAACCTCACAGTTAACAAGTGGCCAGTCCCTAACTAAACAGCTAACTGCGATTGTACCCTGATTGAATACAAAGAAGTTTAAACAAAAAGAAACGCTATTGACTTGGTCCCTTCAATTGTTTTGCATGTCAAGTCTGTTTCAGGAAACCGGCCGTTGACATCACCCCCGAGAAAACACCAGAACTGACAACCGGGGGCGTTCCACCACTGGACGACGCACGGGTGACGTAAGTGTCACACACACGCACACAGACATTAACGTGCACACATACACACAACTCACTTGCCTTTTCTCATTATCATATGCTCATCATAAAGGAATTTATAAACTTAATCATTTTGAATATTCCTAGCTTTTCTCACTGAACTTTCTTTCTACAATGAAAACAAATGAAAATTAACTCTTATTAATAACTTTTAATCAAATACGATTTGTGTAAGTGCGTGAAAAAGATTTGATTATGATTTTCAGGCCGTGGATAATTTACAGCCCTTAAATTATGGATTCAAACTCCTTCAGTATCTCAGCTAATGAATCTCTCTTCTCTATACGGATTATAAAAATATAACAAACTTTCTGTGTAAACTTCAATTTTTAAACATAGATAAAATATATAAAATATTTCTTTTGTGAAGGTATGCCTTTGAACTCATTGTTTTGTTGGTGTTTATCGTGTAACATTTCTATCGCTTTCTTATGTTTAAATATAAACACGAAAATAATTTCATTAAAAATATTTCCCTAAAATCATTTCTTCTCCCAAATCTCACTCTCCATAAATGGAAACCCTAAAAAGAGACCTCCAAACAATCACATCTATAATGATGACATCCAAAAGCACTACAGTATCAAGTCAAGTGGATGCAAAATAAGAGAATGGGGCCTTTGATGTTTCAGATATGTTCCGAGGAGCTAAACGATTATGAAATGAACAAGCTCCTTACACAATAATCTCCATAAAACCTTGATCCAAACTGAACCTGTAATTATGCCAAATCAATTCAAAAAATCCATTATTATAAGACCTGCTGTCGATTAGTACAAACGCAAAAAAAAAAAAAGACATTTTCCATAACACGAAAATAAATTATGAATAAATGGAAAAGAGAAAATCTAGAAAAAATGCACCAAAATGAAATACATTTTTATGCGAAAATTCTGGAACATTGTCAGAAAATTTCACAGAATCTGAAAATGGTGCCAGGAATTTTTCCGGGATTTTCTGGAATTTACATTTATCATTGAAATTGATTCTCAATTAAAAAGATATAGTAATAAATTCGATATCATCAATAAATATGTCGTTTCTGAATTTTTGAGATGAGGATTATTTGGATTCATCAATGTTGAGATTTTCACAACGTTTTGGTCGATGTAACCTCTGACCTTCTTCAGGTGTATCTTATTGAACTTGGAAATGTTTTTGTCGAACTCAGGAATGTGGACAGAATTTCAAGTGGAACCCTTTATTTACTTCATGAGGTAGCAAGCTATTGTTCTGTCAGAGGGGTCGGTATAACCTAATAATGGTGGGACTAGATCTACATAGATCTATGTAGATCTAGTCCCACCATTTCTTTTGTTTCTTTGCGTTATATTCTCTTACATATTCAAGTAATTAATATCCTATTCATTCATTGTTATACAAATTACTTGGTAGAGATAGGTTTTCTCGCAGTACTTGAAAGATACAATTTCTTGTAAATGTTAGATGGGAATCTATCACCAATCCTCCGCTTATTTATGTAGAATAGAGAAAAACCTTAAAGTAAGATACTCAATATCTTCATCCATGTGGGGGCGCAGAAATACCTGGTGTGGAAACCAGGCACATAATTACCCCTCTCGATGTGATGGATTTGCAGATCATCCATCTAAGAGAAAGAAAACTCTGATAATAAAACTAGGGAAGGAGGGCTTTCTCAGTCATGGGCAACAACCTTTCTAGAGCTGGTGACGAACAAATCCCTGGTTTGCAAACCTAACTTGCTTAAGGAGTAGATAGGCTCTGCCTATCGCTGGCTTTCACACTCTTTCTTTGTCTATTAGCCAGGCGTAGAGGTACAATACCAGGACTCATCTGACTCACTCTGTGCTTGGCCTTGTTTCCTGACTAGGATATTGAACGCCATTCCCCTATTTCCTATTTTAAATTTCTCTTTCTCTCAGAAACTGAGCAAATCGGGTTTGCTTGCATGCCACTTGTGCTCACTCGACTTGTTTGGGCCGATCTTTTTGGAGAGATTGAGAGTACCTGAGTGATAGTTGGGCTGGCTGCTGTTTCCGACTGACAGTGTAGGAGCCCTAACTTTTTGGTAACACTTAAAACGGCTGCTTTGTCATCAGTTGTATAATATCAGGATAGTTGTAGTGCCATGTCGTGCATGGAAAGGGACCCTGCTGCTATCTCTGGTGGACTTTCATGAGGCCACAACTTTCTAGACAGGACTCGGCTAATGGACCACTGTGTGTATGCTTGGCGTCAAAACTGGCCCACTTTCCTCAATGCTCTTCCCCTAACCTTACATTAAACATAAACGTAATGAAATGACAACACAAACAAATATCACGATAAAACTAGACAACCAACAAAACAAAACTAATTTGTCTTCACTCTTCACACTTGAGGTTCGCTTTCACAAATATCCGTGGGCTTAGAGGCAATCTAGATCATGTAGAGTCTTATCTTTTAGTAAACTCCTCGGATATCTTAGTATTAAGTGAAACAAACTTACACTCTTCAATCCCCTCTAACTACTTTAACATGACAGGATACCTCCCACTTTGCCGGAAGAACTCGGATAGATATATACATGGGCTTGGAGTCTATATCCATTGCACCCTTCCTTTAATTAGAGAGAAAAATCTTGAATCAGATGACCAGGCTTTTATGTGCTTTTGACTAACATTTCATCACAGCATTAGTTACTTATATTTTCTCTACCGTTCTCTCTCAAGTCAGGATTGTACCTTGATCGATCATGTCTCTGATAGTATAGATGCAGCACTCTCCTTAGCTAGTAACGCCCAAATACAGGTGTTTGGTGACTTAATGTCCACCATAAAAATTGGTTTCTCAGGTTACACGGATGCAGCTGGATGCTCTACTTATAGCTTCTCTATAGTCTATTCCCTCACACAGATAGTAATGTTTTCAACTGGCCTATCAGATTGTAAACCTAAGCAGGCTTCACTTCTAGACCTATTTCTCACCACAGCACCTGAGGATTGTGTGACTAATGCCCACAGTCCACTAGGAAATGCAGATCACATAGTGGTATCAGTTGACATCACATTTAAATCCCAACCTCAAGGTAAGGAACCATTGCTGAACGCAACAAGCTACTACAACAGGGCTGACTGGGAAACCATTAGAGAACACATGGACCAATATCTTCTCTCTCTTCCTGCTGAACAGTGTGCCAATGAGAAAACTGAATGGTGCAAAGTGGGCATTGAAGCACATGTTCCCATGCAGAAGTATTATAGCAAGCCCCACTCACCCCCATAGTTCACTGCAGATTGTGAAGCTGCCATTGCACAAACACAGCATGCATTCCGCCGGTTTGTACATCATAAGTCAAATACAAATAGGCAAAAATTCATAGATGCTAGAAATCATTGTAAGAGAGAAATAGCAACAGCCAAAAGAAAGCATGCTGAAATAATCAGGGAAAGCATTGAATCGCAAACGATAGGAACTCGTGATTTCTGGAAAATCTATAATAATGTAGTGAATAAAGGGCAATCAGTAATTCCCCCACTGAGCAACAATCAGACGGTTGCATGCATGGCAATTGAGAAGGAGGGACTGCTTGCCCAGCGATCCACCTCCAACTCCACCTTGGAGCCAACAAACAACTCCCTCCCAAATTTCCCTATGCGGACTGAAGCCACACCCCTTCTCATGTCCACAATATCACACCTCAAAAGCGTGTGGGCCTGATCTTATCCCTGCATTGCTAATTAAGAAATGTTCAGCCAAGCTAACCCCCATACTTTCCAAGCTCTACAATAAATGCTTTGCTGAATCTTGATTCCGTTATAGCTGGAAGATGGCTTCTGTGGTACCAGTGTACAAGAATTCTGGTGAAAGAACAGACCCTCTCAATTATCGCCCCATTAGTCTCCTCCCACTCTTCGCTAAAATCTTTGAGACCTTAATTAATCAAGCACTAGTTCACCACCTCACAAAAGCAAATCTCTCTGACAAACTTCAGATTCAGGCAATGTCGTTCTACTGAAGATATTTTAACAGTCATCTCTGGACGCATCTACCATGTACTGGATAAGGCCTTTAACAAAGTCCGGCATAAAGGGCTGCTAATGAAAATTAAATCGTTTGGTATAACTGGATGTATACTAAATATAATTAAATCATTCTTAGACAATAGAAGCGTACATCCAAGCAGAAAAACATTAATGCCTGAGGAGTCGATCCTTGGACCATTATTATTCCTAATATTCATAAACGACCTCCCTGATAATATTGTGTCCGAGATGGGTATATTTGCTGATGATACAACGCTCTATAATATGCATGAGGGAAGAACAGATGTACATAAATCTAAGACAATGGCAGAATTGTTAGAAAATGACCTCCAGACTATAGTGGAATGGGGCCGCAAATGGATGGTAACATTTAATGTTAGTTAAACTAAGCTGCTATCCTTTAACAATTACAAAACGCCTCTCCAACCCTCTATATCCATGGCAAAATGCATCCTACCTGAGAATTCTACCTTCAAACTTCTCGGCCTAACATTTGCGGACAATATGAACTGGAACAAATATATAGAGGACATTGCAAAGACTGCTGCAAAGAAGGTGGGTTCCTTCTATCGAGCTAGAAGATTACTCATACCTGAGAGTATCTTGTACCTTTACAAAGCCACCATTCGCCCAAGCATGGAGTATTGTTGCCACATCTGGGCTGGTGCATCTACCACTAGTCTTTCTCTCTTAGATAAAGTCCAAAAAAGAGTTGTCAATCTAATCGTCCCACTTTATCAACTAAGCTCCAGCCCCTGTCTCATCACCACAATGTTGCATCACTGTGCCCGTTTTACAAATATTTTAATGGAATGTGTTCTGATGAACTCGTTTCACTTGTACTCCCTTGACGTACATATCCGCGACAAACCCACTTAGTAATAAGATCCCACCCTTTCACTGTTGTTGTCGCTAAATGCCAGAAAGCTTTCTATTCTAACAGTTTCTTCCCTCGAATAGTTAGACTTTGGAATTCCCTTCCTGCTGCTTGCTTCCCTGGCTGTACTGATATGCAGAAGTTTAAATGTAACAAACAAATATCTTGTTAATCTTTCCTAAAGATGGCCCCAAATAGTAGTCCCTTACGTCCAAGTGGTGATATGCTTTGTAAGGAGTGAACATGAGTATATATATATATATATATATATATATTAAAAAAAAAAAAGAAGAGGTCTTAAGTAATTCACAATTGTATTTTTCAGTCGCCCACACTGAGGATTGAACCTTCAACCTTTCAGGAGGTTATCACTTTTTACAATTGATCATTCCAAGTACGCTAACCACTGCACCACAGATCCTTGTAGATAATTCTAGTATGAATTTTAGGAGCCTTAAACCTATTTTTATTTCTAACTGTAAATATCACTATTTATAAATATTATTATTAATAATAATAGATAATATATACAAGTAATAAGTAAAAACTATAATATATATATATATATATATATATATATATATATAGATATATATATATATATATATATATAGAGAGAGAGAGATATAGATATATATATATATATAGATATTCAGTAATATAGAGAAATAATTAGTAATAAGTAGTGATATTTACAACTGGAAATAAAAATAGGTTTAAAGCTCCTTAATGACCTGTGGCACAGTGCGAATTACTTAGGACCTCTATCCAGTCATCGCTAACACAGCAAGAGCATGCTACCCCCGTGAAGTAAATAAAGGGTTACACTCGAAAGTTTGTCCAAATTCGACAGAAACATTCCCAAGATACACCTGAAGAAGGTCGGTTACATCGACCGAAACGTTGTGAAAATCACATTCAAGATGAGAACAGTAGTCCAATGAATCCAAATAATATGAATAAACAATAAATATAAATATAATTACCTATAGTCTTCATTTTTGCTTCATTTTATTTTTATTTTTAAATTGCATAAATACTGGCGAGTTTGTTTTTTGAACTCTTAAATTTATAAATAGCAAGAAAAGTCCCCATCCCAGGCGACTAAAATTAATTCCCTGAACAGAACAGGTTCACACCACTTTTATCTCTTATTATGATTAAAAACAATATGTAATTAGATGTTATGTCTAGACTATTTAGAATGGATATGACATAATCATGTTGACAAATGGTTTCCTATTAGATCACGGTTAAGCAATGTTGAGCCTGGTCAGTACCAGATTGGTGACTATTTGGGATTATGTAGTAGGACGTCAACACCTCCCTGCAAGAACTGCAAAAAACTAATATCACTAAGGCAGCCAGTGAGATGCTGATCAGACGGAGGTTGGAGACCATTAAAAAGCTGGTAACAGAGTACAATCTGTCTGTGGATGCGGTACTGGTCACTTCAAATTGCAACCTTGCTGATAGGCTCACTCGGGTGCCACAGAGATGGTATGACACCATGAAGAAGAAAGCCGAGCCAGTATCATTATATGCCACCTCTATTGAGGTGGCGGATGAAATCAGGAAGATACACCACCTCAGTGGGCACCCCGGAGTGAGACGGACATGTTATTTTGTGCAGTTGTCCAATCCGTCGGTGTCCAAAAGTGCAGTGAAAACAGTAGTCAGGGAATGCCAAACATGCCAGTCAATCGACCCCGCCCCGGCCAGATGGCGGAAAGGTCAGCTGGGAGTAAACACGACTTGGAGTCGACTGGGTATGGACATAACCCACTACGACAGCCAGCACTTCCTCATCCTGATGGATTGTGGACCGACAAAGTTTGCAATCTGGCGCCCATTAATAAGACAGGATTCTCCCAGTGTAATCCGTGAATTGGAGTCCATATTTCATGAAAGGAGGCCGCCTGAAGAGATCCTCACAGACAATGACATGGCCTTCTGCAGTGAGGAGTTCAGACATTTCGTAAATGAGTGGAGGATCCAGCTCAGACACAGATGTGCATATGTACCAAGTGGCAACAGTATAGCAGAGCGGTGCCATCGAAGTATGAAGAGGATCACAGCAAGAAAACAATGCACAATCACAGAGGCGGTCTATAGATATAATGCAACTCCAAAGGATGGCATGACTGCTGCAAGTGCACCCACTAATGCGATCCATTGCTATCGAGTGCGCATCAAGGACATTGATGTCTGCCTAATTGGCAGAAAACCCGAGGGCCGTATAAGTTAGGGGATACTGTTTGGGTGAAGCCTCCCAGTAATCGATGCAGCAACAGCTTTCAAAGAGGGCGAATCATTGGCATCATCAGTGAGCAAGCCGTGCTAGTCAATGGTACTCCACGCCATGTGAAGGATATCTGGCCTGCCCTGAATACAAACCAGTTGGCGAGTAGCAGTGATGGTGAATCATCCAACGATGACCTGTGGATCCGTCCTATTCCCCGCGATGGTACAACTATGAACCCCAACACTGATGGCGATAGTTCCAGCACCCCTTCTGAGAGCTCTGGCGAAGATGACTGTATGCCCTAATGCTGATGCTAATGGTTCTGACACATCTTCTGAGAGATCCAATGAAGATGAAGTAGTCCAGCCAATCCCCCTTCGTAGGAGTGCCCGCAACAAACGACCGCGTCCACCATGCCAAATGTGTGGTCTGGAGACCAGAGGAAAGTGTAGAGCTGAATGTAATAATCAAAGAGTAAAGCACCCCCGTGTGTGTGTGTCCTGCGGTCATACAACTTACCTTCGGATGCTATCTGAGAGAAAGAGAAATTAAAGATGGCAGCCATGGATTTATAAGTTGTAGTCTTGTGGAATTTCAAGAGATCTCATCTTCCACTGCACATGTATGCAAATGGAATGGGGTCAGTTTTCTGATAAAATGTCTGTTGGCAGTGGGGAGAAACGTGCTGGAAGTTGAGAGAGAAAGTTGTCAGTGACGAATTCTAGCTGAACTTTTGCGTATTGTATTTGGTTTATTTTGTTTTGCTGTTTACCAGCTCATTTAACATCAAAAACCTACTTTGAATAATCTGGCAACGCCATTACGACAACTAACAGAACCCAAGGCCTCTATCAATCTCAACTCTCTCACCCAGCCAATGATTCCACCAAAGGAACCAAATACCCTTCCAAGTGACTAGCCAGTACTAGATACCAGTCCATATTACCGGAGACAATCGACTGCGATTAACCCACTGTGTTACCAAGCTGAACCCAATGGCTAAGACCCGTGATCTAGTGATGACTGCCCCCACTCCTTAGGAAGTACACTAAGAAAATCAGGTCGCCATGAGAAGATACCAAAGTGGTTAGAAGATTACATAATGATGATCAGGACCTCAGAGGACTTCTGATTCAACACTCGGATCTTTATATTTCACTAACGGTCACCTAATTTTTCGGATCAGTCTTTGTGAATCTTACTATTCACACTTGTATTCACACAAAGACTTGGAGGAGATATAGGATTAGTATGTTTTACTGCTCTTGATTAACTGTTATGTTTCTGTCTTTTGTAGATCTTGATCATTGTCAGAGGACAATGCATTCTGCTGTTCTTAATTATATTGATGATACTACGTGCTAGTTAGCGCAATTTTGATTTTTTGGTTGGTAATTTTATCACTCCATTTGATCTGAAGTATCCTTCTAAAGCACTTGGAATTAAATGTATCTAATTTATTCTCTTGGCTGATTTTGAGATGCCAAATTTCACTTCCATATAGCAGTGTGTAGAAGACGTTGCTGTTATAAAATCTTAATTCAGATCTAAGTGTAAATTTTCTGTTTCCCCAGATCTTGCAGAGTTGGTTAAATGCAGCTGAGGCCTTACCTATCCTACACTGCAACTCATAATCCATTCTGCCTTCCTTGTTTATGGAGCTTCCTAAATATGTGAAGTTGTCAACTACAGTTATTTCTTTTTGGTTGATAAAAACGTTTGTAGGTAACTGATGTGTCGCAGAGGGCATGCTTTGAGTTTTAACATGCTCTGTGCAACACATCAGTTTAACATTGTTTCAAGAGAGGAAATTCGCTGATTTCTATTAATTCATTAATAAGAGAATTTTGGTTAATGTCCGCTCTCTTTGACTTTTGGGTAGATTATCAGCTATGTTTAAGCGGACAAGAAAGCCATTCTTAACATGTAGAAAAGGTGGGGGGATTTTCATGTTATCTGAGAGGAAAGTAATAATTAATCAAAAGGAACCATATCTTACTTGTTATCGTCGTTCAAGATTATTTTTATATCTTGAACCATATCTTACTTGTTATCGTCTGCAGAACAGAAACTGGAAGTTAAAACGAGCATACAATCATGACTACAACAAGAATTCATTCTCGGTCAGCGTCCAAAAGATAAATTTATGGCTTGCATGTTTTTTTTTTCTTTCCTTTTTCTATCATTTTCAGACTTTGCAAATGTGAACATTTTATTGCTTGCTTTTGTTTCGTTTTTCTTTCTCAAGGTCTCGACAAGAAGAAACAGAACAACGCGTATTATATTGCTGTGTAGCACTTGAAAGTTGCATTAATCCGTTGTAAACAACATTTCTAGAGCTGTTTTAAATACATCAAACTAATTACGATAGACGTTAGCTTTTTATGGGCTCTATAAGATTGGAAGTAGCTTGGTCTTTTGAAAAACTAATGCTCTTATATATTATTTTTTATTGGAATCCTTTGAGATGAGTAATTTGTGTATTTATTTATTTATTTGCGGACTGTTATCCTCATCTTTATAATCGTTGTTTCACTGGCGCACTGGATGGATGTGTTGAATCTCTACGGTTCGAGGTGAGCATTGTCTGAAGATAGCAGTTTCAATCAAGCAGGTCAGAGGTTTAGTTAGTTAAAACGTGGTGATGCAACAACAACAACAACAGCAACAACAGCAACTATGGAAGGCAGTAATTACTGGGGATACGGTTATGAGCCTCAGCATTCCTATCCCATCGTGATTAATCATCTGGAGAAGGCCAAAGGATGAGCTGGTCGAAACGTAGTGAAACAATAACAACTATGAAGATGAGGATAACAATTTGCAAATAAATAAATAAACTAATGTTCTGATAATGAAATTTGGGTGCTTGCCCATAACTTCCTTTCTCCCAAAGAAAAGAACAAAAATAAAGAAAAGCCTTTTTGTGATGTTCTGTGACGGAAAGAAATTAGCATACACCAAAAATCAAGTAAATTGAACAATTAGTTTTATTTTTGTTGTAGCAGACTACCTGTGTTACCTACAAATGAACTGATCCATACACAATAAATACCAGCAGAAAGTCATAAGGCAGGAGTCTATATCCAGTGGACCAATCAAGGTTGTTCATCCAGCCGACGAACAACCCTCACTATTGTATGTCCTTGTTAATACATTTTGTTATTCTATTCCCGTGTTCTGTTTTCCTTGTGACCTCTGACAACAACAACAACAACAACAGCAGCAGGGTCATGACAATTTTTTAAAAATATATCAAATTCTATCGCTAAACGACGAGCGTAGATCTCTTGACGTTATCTTAAATTTCATCACTGGTTAATTTCTCCTTAAAATAGCTTTTCAGAAATAGAATTTAAAATCAGCCTGTAATGCCTTTGAATTTCCAATTAATTGCTTTAAAATGATTTTATTTATAAAAAATAAAACTACTTAATCAATTTACGTGATATTTTTATGCGCACTATTTTCGTAAGATTTTTCTTTCTTTTTTTTATGCGTGGGAGATATGGACAAACATGGGAATTTGTGCCACACTGATCATTCATGAACAAAGTATTTTGCATGACAAAAAAATGTGTTGCTGACGTCAGTATTTTTGATGATTTTATTTTTAACCAGATGAGCTAAATGCAGTTGATTTGTCGAGGAAAATACAGTGATCGCTGATGATCAAACCAACATATTTTAAATGATTCATCGTAAGAAAATCCACGTCACTGATTTTTGTCTTATCTTTGTCGGTATTCAATACTCAATCTTTCTAGTGTTCACTTTCAATCAATTAGAATAAAATCCTTATTTATATCACTTTCTACATTTGCCTGTAGAATCAGTGCTATTGTACTCAAACCTTGTTTTTTTCAGTCCGTGATAACTGTTGCTCGTTCTATTTACTGTTATGTTATTTAGTAATATAAAAAAAGTGCCAGCTTCATCATGGCCACCTCATCTGAAATCGGAAATTGCGAACCGGTGTCAATCCAAAAATAAACCTTAAAATGTAACGTTGTGTCCAGTTTCACTCACAAAGGAGACCAAGACAAAGTCGCTTGTTCTTTGATGCAAGTTCGACATTTATTTACTTATTCTCTCTTTACCTTCTGACATCCATCACGTGATCGTTTTCTTGGACGTCCTTCTTGCTTTGCATGTGATCGCAAACGTTATCCACATCTGGGTTTGTATTACTATACACATAGATTCGAAAAAGTCGTCAAAAAACAAATATATAGCAAATAAATGTTATCAAAGGCAAGATAAGTTTCTTTTCTACCTAACTGGATAATTTTTTTGTGTTGTGTATAATGTAACATGTTTATTTAGCTCGAAAAACATAGTGTTTACCGATGTATTGGAAAATTAAAAATACCGACGAACTTTCTATTGAACACGGTAAGTTTGGGAAAACGAGTTAAAAATAAAAAACTATACAAAATACTTTTAGAAACTCGCTCAATATATGTTACCGTAACATAGGCTGACATATATTTGGTGGGTTTTTAACAGTATTTTGTATAGTTTTTTTTTTAAATTTTTAACTCATTTTCCCAAACTTACTGTGTTCAGCAGAGAGTTCGGCACCATTTTAAATTTTCCAATACATCAGTAAACGCTGTATGCTTTTCGAGCTGAATAAGCATGCTATATTAAATAAAAAAAACGCTTAAAATTATCCAGTTAGGTAGAAAAGTAACTTATCTTGCCTTTGATAACATTTATTTGTTATATATTTGTTTTTTGACAACTTTTTCGAATCTATGTGTATAGTAATACAAACCCCCACATCTCTCATGTAACCTCGAATGCTATCTCGTCTACTTCCTGATCGTTCTGTTTCCTTCTTTTTTTTTTTTTTGTAGTCCTTTTTCCATCCACTAGTGACGTCACTTGGCATGCATTGGCATAAGTTCCTCCCCGCTATATTACAAAAAGACTATCATATATTTTTTGTGTGTTTTGGCAAATAATAATTTGTTTTCAACAATTTGTATAATCATTAAAGAATAACACAGTCGAACTGTTTTTATCGTTGGCATTATTTTTTTTTTTTTAAATTTTTATAGTTTTATGGTTTTTATAGTTTTAATCGTTGGCATTATTTTTTTTTTTAATTTTTATAGTTTTTATAGTTTTTATTTTTTTTTAATTTTTATAGTTTTTATTATTGGCATTAATTTTTTTTAATGTTTATAGTTTTTATAGTTTTTATCGCTGGCTTTATTATTTTTTTGTTGGGCATTAATTTTTAAAAATTTTTTTTATAGTTTTTGCAGTTTTATAGTTTTTATCGTGGGCATTAATTTATTTTTAATTTTTATAGTTTTTGTAGTTTTATAGTTTTTATCGTTGCCATTATTTTTTTTTTAATTTTTATAGTTTTATAGTTTTTATTGTTTTTATCGTTGGCATTAATTTAAAAAAAATTTTTTTATTGTTTTTATGGTTTTTATAGTTTTTATCGTTGGCATTAATTTTTTTTCTTTTAATTTTTATAGTTTTTATAGTTTTTATCGTTAGCATTAATTTTTTTATTTTTATAGTTTTTGTAGTTTTTATAGTTTTTAATCGTTGGCATTATTTTTTTTTAATTTTGAAAATATCTTTTTAACAAATAATCAAATCAAATGTCGTTTTAAGATTGAAATTTCTTTTTTAATTTTTATTTTTAATATTTTAATTATAAATTTTAAATCAAATATAGTTATATTGCAGAATAACAAATAATTATTAGCAAAAAATAAAAGCAAAGTATTTTTTTATAAATGATAGAAATAAAATTTCACCAACTATACGACCTTAAATAATTGGGGAATTTTTGGATTAATCTCGGTTCGTAATTTCAGATTTTATATGAGGTGACTATGATGAAAATGATAGTTTTTGTTTAACAGTTAATAATTATTGTAAAATCAAATGCAGTCTTTAAATTAAAAGAAGTGATGCAGGTAAACAGAAAAACGTGGTTAGTACGATTTATTATTGGAAACTGATATAAATAAAATAATATTCTGTGACGTTTGATGGTACACGTTAACTGCTTAATATCAGCTTAAAAATGAGTAGATGATGAAGTATAACCTCTAACAAATTTATTCAACAACTTACAGATTAAATGGTAAAGTAGAAGCTGCTGGTTGCCTGATGATTAAAGTTTGTGATGCGAGACACATTGATTTACCCCCCAAAACCATCATGTTGAACTCTGATAATTATCCTTTCTTAGGTCCAAGGGAAATAACTATTAATTTCAAGTTGTATATAACATATTCACATTTCGTTAATAAACACACTACTCCTGCTAATAAAACCAAAATCTTATCGACACAAACGTACGCACATACATATACATGCAAAGTCTATAGAGATACTGTGATACTGACGTTACTAATGCTGCCTATTGTGCTAACACATAAATGCATACATTTATTTATCATTAGTATTATACACGTCATCACTATTGTCATCGTCCTCCTATTTATACAGGGAAAGCAAATGTGCATAGTCTATGAATTTAGACTTCGACAATCATTTTTTCCCCATCTCATTTGATTTCTAGAACTCTTTATACAACAGAAAACGCCTACAATTGGAAGCAGAATTCTGAGTGTTGGAAAAATATAAAAGAACATAGTCATTTGTATTTTCTGCAATTGCGATTGCCACTAGCGTAACCATTCTTGCAAAATTCTCTTTTTACAAGCATTTTATTTTGTGAGATTGATCCCCACCACAACCATATTTGTATGGATGACCCCTTCCTCCACCCGAGCCAAGATCCATATAATGAAAGGAAATGATTCACTAGCAGAACAAAAGTTTAGGAAGCGAAGGTAATAAAAGATGATTTAGGGCTGCCAAAGTCTTTCGAATTCTCTGGACAGGAAGATCCATTGCAGTCAGTGATCAATTATTGAATAGTCATGGGAGTGGCCGAGAGGGTAAGTCATTTCTGCTTATCAGTCACTCTAAAACAAAGACGAGATTTTTAGGATTTTCCATCATGAGTTAATAAATTTAGGAGGCAGAGTTAGTTTGAACAGTTTTCAGGTAGGGATAATGAACAGTGGTTGGCGACTCGGTGGTCACCCAAAAGATTTTTGTGAGATTGGAGTCAAACGTAAGCAATTAATTTAGGAGTCAGAGTTGGTTTGCACATTTTTCAGTTAGGGATAATAGAGGATGGTTGGCGGCTCAATGGTCCCCCGAAAGAGTTCAGAAAGATTAAAGTTAAACTTTTAGATAGGGTTAAGAAGCTAATCACTGGGAACCCATGCGACCAAACAGCTAACAACAGACAACGTTGGGGGTTCCTTTTCCTATGCTACATGCCAGTATTACATATAAACACACACACACACACACACACATAGACAGGTCAATTCATCATGTTGTTTTATCATACTGCAAACATGAAGGTGATCATCAGACTACAAACTATATCTTCTGAAACTACATAACCTGCATCTACTTGGATTTCATAGTGATCAAAGATTGAATAATAATATTGTGGGTTCTGAGCTCACGTCGGACATCCATAAAAAGGAAATACAACATTTCATTATTTTTCTTTTGCATGGATTGATCTGTTGCGAATATGATATTACCAAAAGAAAGCATGACAAATTCTATCTATACTGCAGTATAACGTTCTTCTCCTTCAAAATTCTTGGTATCGAAATTACAGTTCACAACTAATTCTTCTCCTTCTCACAATTCCCGGCCTCAAAATTCAACACATATCTAACAAAACTTATTTCTGCCAAATAAGAATGCCCTTCTCTGATCAACAGTTTTTTTTTTATTTAAACTGTCTGTCTTCCATATGCTTATTAGATGTCCTGAAGTCTCGTTACCTCTTGAGATCGCCAACCTATAAATAAAGATAGCGGCCATTTTTTTTTTATTCATTCTCCTTGCTTGATGCGAACACTGCATGTTGTAAAAAAATCAGGTTTGTACTAATTTTTAATCACATATACAACGTAATTACTCTTAAATGACAACTTAAGACAATGCAAAATAAAAAGTTGGCAATGAATGAGAACTCAAAAAGTTCAAGAACGTTCTAGTGAAAGGTGTTTACGTGTGTGTACATTAATAGACACAAAAATGTGTCTATATGTGTGCATGACTTTTTTGCTTATGAGAAAATGTATGATTGTTAATTTCGGCTGGCGACGTGTGTTTACGTATGTGTAAATAGCATGCTTTTGTTTTGTTAGTGGAATAATGTGTGTACTAACTTCTGTGTGAAAGTATTTGCCTAACATTTTATATATGCTGTTGAAGTTTATTTTAACGTCTGTAGAGACTCTTTTATAGGGGTTAGAATTAGCTTTTAAGGAGGTTCCCATATGCGTCATGTAGAAAGGAAAATACTATACTAACAAGACAAAAAAGGCTGTATGTTTGGCTTTTTATAGTCGTCATCACCATTATCAGCATCATCACCAGTAGCAGCATAAGGGGTGATAGTAACTCAGTGATTAACAATGTGGATTACAACCTGGGTGTGCCAAGTTCGAACACTGTTCGTTCCACAGAAATACTTTTAGTTAGGAACGTTGCCAACCTTTCCACAAATACCCAATATCCTTCTAGAAATAATCTCTAATAGAAAAATATTGGGGAAAGAAATGGCAACAAAAATCATCATCATCATCATGAATAATGTTCAACAAACAAACATCAGCAGCAAATCTAAAAAAAAGACTCTTTTGATTTTTTTTTAATAATTATAGTCATTTTGTATTATGTCAGGTTTGATTAGTATAACATGAAAATTTGATCATCATCATCATCATCATGGTTTTTGATCCCTAGTTTCCTTCCACCTTATTGGTATCTGTCATTTAGGGTGTGTGCCATAGTCTCCACGCTAGGCACTACAGGTTGGCAACGCTATTTTCCCATAATTCTCAGGCTCCTTATCGCTTAACTAATCCAATAATGTGTAGATGTGATTATATCGTACAGGGAATTACTCTAATTAGCTGAAAAACTACTGGTTAGAGATTTTGTTCAATAAAGTGTCAATATGTCAATACTACATTCACTTCTCTGCTATAACCAACAGTCCCTTCTGTTTGTTAACAATAATTATTTTATGATTAAAATCATTTCTTTTATTTGTGCCAGGTTTGAATAATATGTTATGAGAAATCGGTCCAAATTTACGTGAATAAATCAGAGCATATTTGTGTCAAATTGATGACGTCATCATAACATTTATGGCATCAGCCGATATTGTTTTAAAGTGTTATTTTATTTTGTGAATGAAGTTCCTATACGTGCAAAGTTTCATAGGCCTAGCTTTAGTAGTTGGAGGAAATAATTTGAACGTTAAGAAAATTTTTATTTCTTTTTTATGTGAGCGCTGATTTGTGCTCTTTCAACATTTTCATTGCCATTGACCGCCTTCATATTACATTTTTGAGATGAGGTATGAATGTCCGATTAATCCAATTAAAAACAAACCGCTTTGATGTTTTAAAAAGAAATCTAATGTCATCTTTGATTAAATATCTAGCCGTTTCCTACTCCCCGCCCCCACCAATAATAAAATGATGAAAATTTAAACGTCAACGATCGGGAAATTTATTTCTTTAGGTCATCAGATTCTTTTTTTTTCAACTCATGATAGTTCAACACCCGCTTATCTTATTGTTGTGGACCGGTAATGTTCTGGCAGCAAGACACAACTCAGCATTTAGTTGAAACGAAATATATTGAAAAAGAAAAACAAACAGAACAACTAAAGAGAATGGTTATACATCAGCTCGCCTGCAAAATGTGCATGACTTGTGCATAGCACCGAGAGGCATATTCTCCCGGCTATTATAGTAAGCGAAAGAGTTCATTGTTATCTGTAAGGTGGGCACCACAACACTTACTGAAATAATTTTTAAAAAGTTTTTTACATTGGAAAGTAATTCTATGCTTTTATATGATTAGATTTATATGATATGATCGGCAAAGTATAAGTTTTGACAGATTATGTATACTAGTCGTAAGAATATTTATGGTGAGATAAATAGGTTACACGAAATATAGGTTAGCGAATGGAACGTACCAAGCATGATTTGATCACATCTGGAATTCAAAGTTGCGTTATTTTGACAGGTTATGATTTAAAAATTATATGTAAATTATGAGGATAAACATTTTGTTGTTTAGAAACCAGCAGTGTTTAAACTCTGTCAGGCAATGGGACAGTCTATTATGCACGTGCGTGTAGTGTTATGGCGCGTGAGCATTAAAGCTGGCCAGTAAGGGTCGAGGACATGTGTTGCATGGAGAGGAATGATATGAGAATGATACGTTGTGTAATTTAATTCTTAAAGGCAGGTTTAGGTGTGATGACCTCAGAGGAAGATTAAATCTGGACAGGAGAGAGAGAGAGAGAGAGAGAGAGAGAGAGAGAGAGAGAGAGAGAGAGAGAGAGAGAGATGTGCACATGAACAGAAGGGGTAAGAGGTCAGGGGTTAATCGATATAGGATAGTTATTGTAGCATAGTTAGTCTACAGCAGAAGGCCAAGGAAAATATGGAAGTGATAAAAATGGATTCGAGAGGAGGGAAAACTAAGGACTTGTGCAGAGATAGGTGTAGTTCGAAAGTCAATTTTTTAAAGCTGCCGAACACAAATCGGCATGTAAAACGGATTTTAAACTAATGATGGTGATGATAAAGGAATGTGTCAAAGAAAAACAGATTTATTCGATAAATAATGTGAGCTAACCCGAACATGAAGAGGAAGTTAATTTTTTTTTTTTAATGTGATGTTCATCAAAGAAGCAAGCGGCCACGCTTTCATGCTTTGTGTGACCATATAAACAAATAAATAAATAACCAACACTCACATCAGAAACGTCCTTCTGTCCTGCGGCCTACGGAGAAAGAAAAATCAAATGATCCAAGATGGCATCCGTGGTCTTTTAAGGCCTTCGATCTCGTACAGTTCTCGCATGGTCACATAACACACCTGCTAATGAGGCATGCCCGGACACTATAAAACCAGGTTGCTGGGAGGAGTTGGGAGAGCGTTAAGGACTGCGTACTGCCAACAGTGCTCTGCGTCTCATCAGACTTTTTGATACAACCCGTGTAATGAAATTTGCTTTGCTTCTCGTTAGACCTTTTCTTTTTTGTTTTTGCTACAAAACGTGCGGACGTTGTGTGATTTATTCTCCATGTTAAGAAAGCTGTTGTGCATTGAAATATGAACGTGAAACTAAGCAATAAAAGTTAAACATAAAATCCTTTTTGTTTGTTTAGCATTTTCACTTGCTAAAGAAAATGCTGCTTGAAATGGCAAAAAGATACCAAGTAAATGTAGATTCCATTTTTATATGGAATCTTGACGATTTATGAGTGAATCCTTTCAAGCAAGATAATGGCTACGTGAGACATAACCATAAGAAGCAACGACACACACAAAGTTTTGAATCAATATTGCTCTATGAAGAGTTTACTATTTATGTTGAAAACTCACGTAGAATCCCTTACAAAGATAGTTAATATCTCGGGACGTGGGGGGGGGGGGGTTAAGAGGTGAATATATTCTCACAGTTCCTTTCAAAGAAATATACTGAAGACAAAGACGATAACGATATTAATCTTAAACTAGATTATATTAACTAAATGAATATCCAATTCCTTCAGTAGGATTTTATTTTGAGCTATATGCATGAAGTTATCTAAGGGTTTAAGTATCCACGTATTTTTTTAATACCTTTTATAAAATGTAGCGTAATTTATATCCTAGAAACAATTGAATTAATGTTCAGATGTTTTTCTACGTCACCTTGTTAAGCTAAGTAATCAACTATCTAATTTTGTTAATGGGTTCATAACTGACCTCAGATATTCCCTGTGAATCGTATCATATGAACGATTGCACTTAAGATCTATTGTTAAATATGTAGTTGAAAGTCACCTCCAAGTTTAATCCTCTACAGACATGCACAAAAAAATTTTTTAACAATTAATACTTCAACAACAATAACTCAACGACAACAGAAATGAAACATGCATACCTTTAATGCCGAGATTTAAAGTATTTTAGGGATATGGACTCTGCCTTCTTCCGGCTAGAATAAGAACAATATTGGTAAGCACTCACTTCTATAAACTCCAGGTGCTATCTCTGCTCGTATAATATATTATGCTTAATTGGGTAAATCAGAATTGATGTTAAATGTTTGCTCCAATTGGCACCCAGTGCCAAGCAAACTTTCGAACAACGTTAACGGTAGTAGTTTTTGTTGTTATTGTTGTTGCTGGTGGTGGTGGTGGTGGTGGTGGTGGTGGTTGTCGTCGTTTATAGTATTACCGTTACAAATTATTTTATTATGCTTGACTTTCTTCTTCGTATCAATTCGGTTACACATAAATCTTCTCACGCATTCTCAGCAAGGCACAACTAAATACAAGGACAAAGCCTAACTTTCAGTTATCTTTGATTCACGTATATTTTCTCGTGTACACCTATCTAAATAACCATGTTTCCCTTTCTTTCATTTATCATGCATCCTATTTCTTTTGTAGTTTAGAGTATTATTTCCTTTGCGGTGCTCTCTTTTTTTTTACAAGGTGGTCACCACTTATCAAGGCCCGGAAGCCACTCGGAGATAAGGGTTATTGCGTATAGAGTACGTTAGTGTTGAGATTTGATAAAGTGTCTTACTCTATCATAACGACATACCTGTCTGCAGCTGGTTGCTTCTAGGGGATTTGCCAACCGTTCTTGGGGGAGGTGGAACCTGTTTAAAGGGAACGCTTCAAGATATGTACCCAAAACGATGTGTGTGTGTGTTTATATATATATATATTTATTCATTCCCAGGCATCCCGTCAGAAGAAATGGAGTGACCGACGATCTATGGCTTGGGGGTTCTTCTATGTCTTCATTCTGAGACCGTCCACTCCCTCATGGAGAGACCCGTTTCTCTCGGCATCTCAGATTCAAATCATTAAACTTAACTCAGCTTATTCAAACTGGAGCACCAGTCTCGATTCGGATACTTCCGGTGCAAACTGACTGGTCAACCAAGTTTGATACATGTTACAACATGATCCTTTGACCATTTTTGCACCTGCATGCTTGCTCAACTTATTGTTTCCCACAATTCAATCTCTGTTGTTTACCCCGCTAGACAGACAATTAGATAGACAGACAGACAGACAGACAGACAGATAAACAGATAAATAAACAACTGCTTTCTACCCGGCTAATACCTAACACAACCTCTAAAACGTATTATCCATCACATTTCCTTAAAGTGAGTAGATAGCTGGAACATACATAAAATAAATGGAGGATAAATAAACCTTAAAATAATAAAAGGGTCACCAGTCAGCAAGTGCTAACTAAAACATGAACATAGTTTTATATTTAAAAATTGAAAAAAACGAAATTTTATAAAAATATTTTTGTAAAAGATATAAGAATATAAAAGTTACTTTCAATCATGAAAATGTTCATAATACAAAACACGTGTTTGGTAAAGAAAGTTAAGTAGTCACAAGTCAAAATTTTTATTGTGTGAATAATATGCGAATGTAAGTAATATACCTATGTGAGTATTTAGCAGTGTGGTATTATGTATGTAGATTTTGGAGTCCTGGTCAAAGTGCGACCGGTTTGAGAATTATAATGAAAATTGATTTTACTGACCAGGTCTTATAGGATTTTTCAAAAGTTCACACTGGCTCATTATTTCCACATAGTTGTGTTACTTTTGGTAATTTGAAACAGTTTTCATCGATTGAAAATACTTTGAGTTCACACGTTCCTGTGAACACTTCCTTACTTTGGGGAGTGAGGAGAAAAGCAAATTTTAATTAAATGAAGAAAGAAAGAATGTAGCAATTAGAGCCATTTTCTTTTCAGCGTTTATAGGAATCACTTCTCGATTCAGTCGCCATTAATGCAAGATTGTCTGTTCTTTTTGACTTCCGGCTTTTGTTTCGCAGACTGGACGACAGTGTCAAGCAAGATATGGCTATTTCTGATTAATGATTATCTTCCTGTCAGATAACGTAAAAGACATTCTCCGTTCCTCATGTTAAAAATGGATTTCTTATCCGTTTGACCATGTCTTATGATCGAAACAAATGGACAGCAGAAATCGGGAGTTGAGCAAACAATCTTGACTATATCTGTTTTGTTCATAATTTAACCGGAAGTAAAATAAACCAGTGTACGGCAATTATGTCTGTTTCTGATTCATTTTGAATGCGTATCTTATTTTCCAGACTCCTCATGAAGTCATCAAAATTATGTTGAATTACTTTTGTTTACAATTGTTTTACTTTCTGAAGCAGTTTAACATTAATGTAAAAAAAAAAAAAAACTTTCGGAGATAATAAAGAAACATATTACTTTAAAAGTCGATAATTACGGTATTTCCCGGGCTTCGTCTTATTGCAATGGCGCGACTGACCGTAAAGAACACCGATAGAGTGTAGTGGTGTTTTGGATTCTACTGTGCCTGCTGCGTCTTCTTTCGCACGAAAATGGTGTTAGTGGCGGCAGTTACAGAGGTATCGAATAAGAACATGGAAGACACGTGAGCGCTGCTCGTTAAACACGTGGAACGCCTAGGTCAAGGTAAGCAGAAACACGCAAGCAAGAAAATATCTATCGAAACAGAAAGTTCATAAGTGGATTTTCTTGGGGTTCGTAAGCACGCGCGCGCGAGTGCGCACGCGCACACACACAAATATATATATATATATATATATATATATATATATATATATATATATATATAAAATTAATTTTATTTATTAAATAATTTTACGTGAACAAAAGTTATCCGTAAAAGATTAATAAATATTTAAATAAAAATATATTTAAATATTTAATTAATAAAATTATTATTATTATTATTATTATTATTATTAATAATAATAACAATAATAATAATAACAACAACAACAACAAAATATACGGCCCCCAAAAAGGGCGACGCAAATAAACAAAGGGCAGGTAATTCCGTCACCGCTTAGGTAAGCGAAATAATTAAATACAATAGAATCGCTAAATAAATAAATAAACCCTACACATCTTATATATACTAGTAGAATACACATCTAAGGAGGAGTATATAAAAAAAAGTTACAAACCACTAAATAGTTCGTTAAAAGAATTATGCGTACATTTTAAATACTTTGTTGCCTAGAATATGCGTCCCATAATTAATAATTATAAGTTCAATCGTTTAAGATTTTACCAAGAACATCTATATAATTAACATGCATCCACGCTCATTAATTCTTTAAACGTGGAACAATCTATTATTGTTTTTTTTTCTGTCTGACCTACTTTAAAAGTTTATATATATATATATATATATATATATATATATATATATATATATATATAATGTTCAATTATAAAAACTATTTTTAACGTATATGTTTAATAATTTTTCTTTTCAAATTGCCAAAATAAAAATAAATTTGCCCTTTCAGAGCATATGTATCGGGAATAAACATTCAAAAGCCAAATGTATATTTATTTCATACTCATAGTGATTTATTGTTTTATATAGTGCGTCTTACACGTGTTTCGTTGAATGGTGGAAACTCATCAAACAAATCATGAGAGACAGATTTATATCCGTCGAAAAAAAAAAACAGTTGAAAATTTTTTGTTATTTAAAAGTCGTAAGAGTAAAAAGATCTTGTTTATAGAATATGTTGGCATCCTTCTGAAGAAAAATCGGTTGAAATTTAAAGCGAATTTGGAGACGTTAATTTTCATAGTACCATATTTGAATCCGTCCAATCTTAACCATACCTATTTTTTTTTTCCTAAGTAACATAAATCTGTCTTTAATGATGTGTTTGGTGAGTTTCCACCGAACACATCTTACACGTCTTACAATTGTTTCAACGAAACATCTTATTTAGTAATTGCCCTATCTGGTATGTTGAGCTTTTTATTACATCGATAGATAACACTTTTCTTTAACGGTTAAATGTTTATATAAATAGACATTTGATGAGATCGTTTGCGGGCGCCGATTCCATGGGCTAGAGGATAGAGCTGTCGACTATCAATTAGACACTTGTACGTTTGATGCCTGACTGGATGGATGTTAGTCTAGCAGCACTGAAGTGCTGTGATACAGCGAAACAGCCTGTCTGTGGATTACTTATATATATATATATATATATATATATATATATATATAGAGAGAGAGAGAGAGAGAGAGAGAGAGAGAGAGAAAGAGAGAGAGAGAGAGAGGAGGGGGAGATAAATCAAGATGTAATTGAACCAAACCTATCCAACATTACACTTAGCAATCACGTTCTTACATCACATTACTTAGTCGATTATTTAGTTTAAGAATTAGTTCTATACATACAAATATATAAACATGTATACATACCTAATTTTATATAAACCATATAAACTATAGATAATTACATAAAATCAATAGATACATGCATGCATGCATACATACAGACAGCAGGCAGGCAGGTAGGTAGGTAGGTAGGTAGGTAGGTAGGTAGGTATGACGGTAAGTAACAAACATGCCTGGAGGGAAAGAACCAATGAAAACGATGAAAATGGACGTCTACTTTTGTGGATTGTTTTCCAGCATATATTTCTCGATGACGACTGTCCTGTTGGATAGTCGCAATGATTTATCTTCTTGTATCCGGTTCCATAGACTAGACAATAATTGAGTCGCTTTTCCAATACTGAACAACAACAATCGTCCCAATCGTTGCCTTGACAGCCGTAGCTGTTTGAAATATATCATCTCCACCTCATGATTGTTACCCATCCCCCTAGAAAACCGTCTTATGGATGCACGTGGCGATGCCTGAGGCTGGAGAGTTTATTATTGCAATCTTAATTGTTTCACACGTAGATTCAGGGTTCTTTTCATAACGTACGTAAATGAATCCAGATATGCTTTTCGGATACTACATATCTAATATATGAATTGAAATGCAACGGACACATCGATATTTGATTTTACTTAACCATTTCTATTGTCGGGCGTTGGTGCATTAACAATTGTAAAATGGCAAAATAGACAGCGATTTCATAATTTGTGATTATAAATAGGTGTTTTATTCGTTAGCGGTGACTAGCGTTTATGACCATGCGTTTGACAAGCCAAATGTATAGGAGCCTATAACTTCTTGTATATTTGTATATGAATGATGTTGGGCGTTTGAATTCACATCTTAGAGAAACAGTACTTCCGCCAGCATCTGTTACTGTTAGTGTTCATTGTTAAGTAGACGTTACTAAGTAACTATTATATTATTTTTATGAAGTCTTCTTGTTTTTTTTTAATTTAAATGTTTTTTTATTCAAAAGTTGTTTTTTTTTCGAATTTTCGATATCGTACAAAACTTTTGACAATTGCGCGTTTTACTTAATAGAAAAAAAGAAAAGAATAAAAAGCATTTTATAACAAATAACTTTTACCAAACGCAAGAAAATGTAGTCTTCTTTTGGATTACGTGAGTTAGTTTTTTTGAAAACATTTTAAAGAGTTTGAATTTTTTTAGATTTTGTATCGTTATCTGTCTGACATGTGAGATATCGAATGGTTAAATATCATGCATAGTGTCATTTTCGTTTGAAATACCTGGGGAAATTTGCTACATTTCGAGTAATATCTAGTAAGTTGCCGGATGGAACCTGTAACGTAGTGGAAGCGAGTGTTCCTAGCGTAAGGCTTTTTTAAATTCCATTTTCACTCCGAACAAGACACAGTGCCACTTTGATGTATAAGTTGCAGGGATACTATGTAGGGAGTTGAGCAGCAAGATGTCTGTTCACATTACACTCGAACTTCTGCATGTCAGTACAGTTGGGAAAGCAAGAACCCGGAAGGGAATTTCAAAGTCTAGCAGTTTTGGAGAAGAAACTATTAGAGTAGAAGGCTTTCTTACATCTAGGGATCTCTATTGTATAGGGGTGGGATTTTGCTGCTGGTCGGGTTTGTCGGGGGCATTTATGTCGAGGAGGTACAAGGGCTTGTAGTTCGTCAGAGCATCCACCATTAAAATACTTGTAGTACAGGCAGAAGGATGCAACATATCGTCGATAGGACAGAAGCTGCATAACTTTCGACGTCTCTCCAGGTGGTGTTACCAGTCATTACTTATGGCTTAACCAGCCAATCACAATCTAGTGAGGAGGAAAGTCCCAGATGTACTCATATTTATTACCCCATCCCATAAAATTTTCCTGTGAAATTTAGCTTTAATATCTTCTCTTTTTAGAGTCTGGCCATAATTTATTCCCATTTTACCTTAGTCTTTTCTTGCCGTGATGACATTTGACACATTGGTATTTTTTGCCTTGAATGTGGTGATACTTTCATTGGAATGTTGACTTATCGAGACTTTTATTAAATATATTACCTGTCTTATTCTTTTGGCTACTATTCCTTCTTCCCAAAACATTTTCCCAGCCCTAAAGTTTTTAAAAACGGCTTTGTCCCTTGACCGATAAACCTCAGTCGTCTGTTTTCCTTTTATTCTTGGTTTCTTTGCTGGAATAGTCAGCAGCCTATCAAATAGAAAGCATATTTTTTCTTGTGAAAATTAACTCTGCTGGTAATAAATGTGACGTCGTATTTGCGTCTGTCGTGATTTTGTGAACTGCCAAAAATTTCTGAATACTTTTTTCATTTGTGTCCTTACCTTGATTCTCCTCCAGAGCTCGTTTAGATCTGTCCACACATTTTTCATGCCATTCCGTTCCATTTTGGGTGGTAAATTGGCGTTGTCACGTACTAAACGGTAATGATTTGCAGTATTTCTCAAATTCTTTTCCTGTGAACTTGGTGCTATTGTTGCTGATTAAGGTTTCCGGAATTCAAAAACGGTTAAATATTTCATTGCCTTTATCGTATTTGTTGCTGTCGGATGTCTGCACTTAATTTCTGGCAACTTTGTGAAACTGTCCACAATGAACGAGTAATACAATTCATTTATGGACACTGCATAGTCGATATGCAATGGAAAAAAAAAAGACAATAGTGTCAAAAGTGTCAAACCGTCCAAGTCCTCCTTTCTTCTCTCAACCTGCAACAAATCCTCGTGTATTCGGTATTATCCTCCACCGTACGCTCTCGTTCTAAGCTGTCCAACAAAAAACTCCACCCCAAAGAATTCGTCCCATTTAACAATTACCAATTGTGCACATATGCAAATGAATAGCATACGTTCACCAATGAGCGACCTACAAAATTATGCTTGCCTTTTCTTTTCTACATTTTCTGCTGGCATTTTACAGGCTAAGCAAACACGAGGTCGTCTGCAAGATTGATTTCTATTGCAAGTACATGGGACATTTGTCTTATGCCATGGTTGAATTTTTACCTGTGTATTCCTTGCTGTTAGTTGGCATCTTCTGTATTGTTTCACCATATTTTCTATGTCTTGGTCCATTCTCGGCTAATAAGTGTAACTTCTCGTTAACGATTTAATTCCTGAAATTCCTAGATGGTCTGTGTGAGATTTTTGGGGTATTCTCTTTTGCAGAGTTGCTAGTATTACTATTCTATCTGCGTATAGTTATGCCTATATAGAAAAGGTGACACACTATTTCCCTTTATGTTTTTCTCAATCAACCAGACTTGCTTTTTCATCTTTCTTATGAAATTATTCTTCGCTGTTCTTTTTTTTTTTTTCACATCTTCTAGCGTAACCGGAAGTTCTCTAATAGTATTCTATAAGAGACCCGACAATTCACTTTCGTCTCTTAGCACTACTATTACTGTTTTTTAAGTGGTTCCGTATATTTGGGTATCATATCATCATATTGATAAACAATCGACGTAACCTATCTTCTTTGAAGGTACATATTTTGAAATTATAATTCAATAGAATTACTCCCCAACGTTGTAGTCAATTTTCCGTGTGATTTGGCATACCATTTTTCGAACCAAATATTGTTACCAGCAGAATTTGCAGAATAAACTCTCTTCTATATAAAAACCTGTTGTTTTTTTGTTTTTTTTTAAGCATAAATTATTGCTAAATTCTCTTTTGCAATTTACTGGAATTTCATTCCGCGGCATGTACTATTGGCTTTGCAAATCCATCATCGATTTTGTATGGTATAATCTTCGTAATGAGCAAAAATTGACAGAGTGTACCGGTTGCATGAACCATGTAAGTTGTTCAAAAAGGCGTTTTTCTATGTTTTTACAATGACCATGCCAAGGCATTTCGAAGCCTAATGCTTCTCATCAGAAGAGTAGAGAAGATGCTAGGTAACATAATGGGGATGCGGCGTTTAGCGTAAGATTGATTCCTAATAAATCTCACGCTAGACGCTGCATCCCCACTATGTTACCTAGCATCTTCTCTACTCTTCTGATGAGAAGCATTAGACTTTGAAATGCCTTGGCATAAAGAGTCCCTTCTACTCCCCAACTAATTGCATGTATTCCCTTATTGAATAAATGAACCAATCTATATTCACCAATATATAGTTTTTCTGACGTCATTTCCCATTCCTATTGTTCTCCTATTTAAGCTCCAATCATACTTGTTGAGCTTTACATTGTCCAGATAAGTTTTCTCTTATAGAGTTGAGCTCACTCATTTCTTCTAACGCACTAAACTATATATCTGATGGGTGTGCAATAAGTAATGCCCCTAATCCACTTCCAGTTGTCTGATCTAGCTGAAATTTTGCATGTGCAATGATTTATATCTCTACGTGTTATGTGGCAAATTACAGCGCTGAACAAATTGTGGTTTCTGTTTTACAGGTGTTTGAACTGAGTCAGGTGTGAAATGGAGCCTGCTGAATGTCGAGCAGTGATCCGGTTTTTGTATTTGAAAGGACGCACACCACAGGAGACTCATGATGATAATGCCCCATCATATGACCTTGTAAAACGCTGGCATCGTGAATTCAAACATGGCCGGAAGTCTGTGGAAACAGCTCCCAGACCTGGTCACCCCCCCCTTCTGCCATTGGTGAGGCATCTGTCCGTCAAGTTGAGGCTACCATTTTGGAAGATCGGCGCATTACTATTCGCCAAATAGCCCAAGATGTCAAGATTAGTATAGGGTCTGTGGAAACTATCATTCATGACCATTTGCATATACATAAAGTGTCTGCCAGATGGATTCCCAGGTTGCTCACACCATTCCAGAAGCGAGAACGCGACGAGTGCTCGAGGATGAATTTGGAGATGTGACAAGAAGATGAGTCAAAGTTTTTCAAAAGACTAATTACACAGGATGAAACCTGGGTCCATCAATATGATCCAGAGACCAAAGCCCAGTCAATTCAGTGGAAGCACTTGGACTCACCACCTCCAAAGAAGGCAAGGATGCAGCCCTCCACTGACAAGGTCATGCTCATAGTCTTCTGGGACCAGGACGGAGTAGTAATGACAGATCTCCTGGCAAAGGGTAGCACAATTACAGGAGCCTATTATGCTTCACTTTTGAGGAAATTAAGGGAAGCTATGAAAATCAAGAGACGGGGCAAGATCAGCAGGACATCGCTCCGGTCCACAACTCGCATGTCGCCAGATCAGAAGTACGGGCATGTGGTTATGAAATCCTTCCCCATCCTCCCTACTCTCCTGACCTTGCACCCTCTGACTTTCACTTCTTCCCAGCCATGAAGTTGTTCTTGAAAGGAAAGCGTTTCCCAGATGATGCAGTCTTGATTTTTGAAGTCACATCGTGGTTGGAGGGCCAACCTGGGGTGTTCTACAAAAACGGTATCTAGAGCTGCATCAAACGATGGGATAAATGCATAACTCTGGGTGGTTCCTAATAACTGTGCCAAGTTTCGTTGCTCTACTGCAATGAGAAGTAGGTCAGGGGCATTACTTATTGCACGCTCCTCGTAGATATAGATATGTGTGTGTGTATAAAGAGAGAGAGAGAGAGAGAGAGAGATGAATAGATACATAGATAGATAACATACCTGGAAGGAAAGAAACAACAAATAATAATATTGTTTTTCTTCTAATAATATTTTTTATTAGTTCAAAACGATAAAAATAAGTGTCTATTTTTAGATTGTTTCCCAGCAAAACTTTTCTTTCTTAATGGCAACTGTCCTGTCTGAATTATCGCAATGATTTATCTACTTGTATCCGGGTTCCATAGATTAGAAAATAATGATGTTGCTTCTCAAAGACTGAGCAATAACAGTCGCCTTAATCGTTGCCTAGGCAACTGTAGCCGTTCGAAATATGTCATCTTCACTTTACGATATCCCTTCTCCCAGATGCAATCGGGTAGATGCATGTGATGATGTATAGGTGGGTGGGTAATTGTTGCAACATTCAATGTCGGGTTAGGTTGCTCCTTTCATAACGTCTGTAGGTGTAGTTCGGGTATAACATCGCATTACATCTATTTTTTTTCTTGGCCTTTTGGTCAAGATCAAAGTATAGTATCTGTTCTTCAGATGCTGCACTTCATTTTCTTGTTCTCTTTCGGTGGAGGAGAAATCCTTCACGACTGAGACAATTTTTATTTTTGTACCTTTTCTACACGTTAAAAAACGACCCTGGCGTCTAACTCTGTCCCGTGGGGAGGCATAGTAAATAGGTACATCTATTGTAAATACGAATACAAAAAATAAAATAAATAAATAAAATAACAAAAAAAAAAAAAAAAAAAAATTAGAAAAAAACACAATTTGAAAGACGTAGACATAATATGTTTCTGAAATGTTTTTTAGATAAGGATTGATAAGTTGTATTATTAGGTTGGTACATAAATAATGTCGTTTTTTGATGTACAACTATATATATATATATATATATATATATATATATATATATGTATATATTATTTTTAAGATATAATTATCCACTGACACGTGTTTAATTATATCTTAAAAATAATATATATACTGCTCCCCATGTGGGGGTACCAAATTGGTTAAAGGGAAAATTATTCCCAACTCGCATTTAAGTAAAAATGCACATTCGTAAATAATTGAATTCATTCAAAACGTATCGCAAAAACAAAAACAAATAACATCTAAATAAATCGCGAGATATCCTAAACAGTCCGCGGGATGGACCAGCGGATAAAAGGGTTAGGCTCATTACCGTAGGGTCCCGATTTCGAATCTCGCTAGATTAAGCCACTCTGATGAGTCGTAGACGACGAAACACCTGTTAGTGGATAATTATATCTTAAAAATAATATACCGCTCCCCATGTAGGGGTACAAAATTGGTTAAAGGGAAAATTATTCCCAACTTGCATTTAGGTAAAAATGCGCTTTCGTAAATAATTGAATTCATTCAAAACGTATCGCAAAAACAAATAACATATATATACAAAGGATGCGACAGAGGTAAAGTGTTCCCGCTTGTTTTCTTTTCCTCATAATGGAAATGTTTCTTTTCCTTAATGTTTCATTGTTAAAGTGTTTTTTTTTTAATTTAATAAGTCTGAAGAAAGGCTGTTCTTGTGAATACACTTTTTGTTGCTATCAAGTCTTGAAGTCTTGGTTTTTGTTGCTATCAAGTCTTGAAGTCTTGGTTTTTGTTGCTATCAAGTCTTGAAGTCTTGGTTTTTGTTGCTATCAAGTCTTGAAGTCTTGGTTTTTGTTGCTATCAAGTCTTGAAGTCTTGGTTTTTGTTGCTATCAAGTCTTGAAGTCTTGGTTTTTGTTGCTATCAAGTCTTGAAGTCTTGGTTTTTGTTGCTATCAAGTCTTGAAGTCTTGGTTTTTGTTGCTATCAAGTCTTGAAGTCTTGGTTTTTGTTGCTATCAAGTCTTGAAGTCTTGGTTTTTGTTGCTATCAAGTCTTGAAGTCTTGGTTTTTGTTAAAACAATATATATATATATATATATATATATATATATATATATATATATATATATATATATATATATATATATATAAATGACATTATTTTTGCACCAACCTAATATTTGGATTATTCAGACTACTGTTCTTAAGAACCTGTGGTGTAACGGATAAAGTACTAAGGAAAATTTAGTTCCAATTTTTTTTCTGAAAGTTGAAGGTTTAATCCTTTATGCGACGATACTAAGAATACAATTGCAAATTACTTAAGCCGTCTACTCGGTCATGACTGATGGAATTAGATTATGTGGATTAAATAAAATTCGACAAAATGATTATTGAGTACGAGAAAGTACACCTGAAGAAAGTTGGAGGTTAGATTAGCCAAAACGTTGCAATAATAACAATCAAGATGAGAATAATAGTCGGAATAAACCGGATTACACAAATATGAACGATAAGCGATGTTTCCGTTGAGTCTCGAAAGACAAAGGATACCCCCTGTAGCGGCAGCTGTGCGTGTAATTGTGAGGCAAGGGTTGCGCAATCTCCAACCACATCTCTCCCGAATCGGCACTGCTTGAGGCGACTGGAAACAATGCCGAGATAAGCGGAAAGCACATACAGCAACTGGAAGTTCTAAATAGTCACCCATGTAGCACTGACTAGGTTCAACGTTGCTTAACTTCAAATATATAGAATAAATAAATAACAAAGACATATTTAAACAGAATGGATCAACTAATACATCATTTCCCGATCCAGATTTTATTAGACTTGACCAGTGAGTATCATGGCTCGTCTCGTAGCAAGATTAAAGGACTTGAAAGAACAGGCGAACTTTGTTTATGATCAGCAGTCAATCCTTTTTCTTCTGTACTTAATATAAAGAGGTTAATATTCCCGTATCATTTCAACACTATAGAAAAAGAACAAGAAAATTTTTGTGCAAATCTTTTACATTCACTATTTTCAGCTCATACTGCAACGTGTTTTCATGCAAGAATACGTACATTTCGTCACCGTTTAATAAATATTACAATTTATCCTTTTCGACTCACTCTCTCAAATATATAATCTCACAAAGGTAGTAGCAAATATTTCACTATCATTATATTAAGTCTTCCCACGGAACCCAAAATTGCCGGCTATTTTTATTCACAAAGATATATAGCCATATGCAACCGAAAAATTATTCGATTCTTTAAATGCAGTCATTTTATACATTTTACTTTAAACTAAAAATTTGAATTAAGAAACGCCCCCCCCTTTCATTATTAGTTTATCAGAATGACGGAATAGCTAGCAATCAGCAGTTCGACTAACACATTAAAATAAGAACCAGCCGTTCTTCGGATTAAGATTTCGTATTTTCGAACACGGGTAAAAAGATTTGCAGTGTCGATTTCATATATGTTTAACCAAACAAAAACATCTTATATTTCGTATTATAAACTTTCCTACTTTTAACTTACTTTTTTCCAACATAACAACATAATTTGCATAAACCATTTTGCTTACTGTTCGAAAAAACATACAAAATTATTCACTATTATTAGAACATGTTTACACACTGCTCGAGTTTCTCCTTCATTTTTCGGCATTCATACGTATGGAAGCCCTGAGCAGAAATAACCTATGCTTCTTTTTTTTTTTTTATATTGGTTTCATAAAATAGAACGTTTCAACAGGATTCTGTATCACTTTTTGATATTCGCACATAAACAGATCCTACATTGCCTGTGACTATGATTATTATTATTATTATTATTATTATTATTAGTGGTAGTAGTAGTAGTAGTAGTAGTAGTAGTACTAATGCTACTACTAATATTTATCGTTATTAGAATTCTTATTATTAATGTTACTACTAAAAAATAGCAGTTTTGTTTATTTTAAAGGTACTTAAGCGGAAAATGGACAAAGAAATTAGCAACAATAATGTAATTTAAAATTTTACAAAAAGTACATAAATATTTGTAAGAGTGTGGAAGTGTTACAGACAGAGGGCCGAGAAAAAAAGAAAATGATAACTCTCATGCGATTTTCAACTTATAAAATTGATATAGACATATCAGGAGAAAAGTGCAGGTGATGGAAACAACAACAAAAAAAAAGAAAATAGGGAAGTGTTCATTTTAGCCAACGTAGAAGTGAAATTATAGAAATAATAAAAAACGAATGGGTTTCTACCATATCTCGTCTATCTTAGCTAATATCATCATTGACGAGTTCTCTTCGGTCCGCTCACTCACGGCCGTCGAAATGTTGCCTGCCCGAAGAGACGCTATATAAACTGCATCAAGCTCGCCCTCAAGTGCCGCAATATCCCCTTCAATATTTTGAAGACTTTAGTAGCAGGCAGAGACACTTCGCTCTCCACAGCGGGATGGCTTTCTTCGCCAACGAGCATGAGCGAGCAGCTATAGAGCGTCGCACACTGAGACACCGACGAGTGGCAGCCACTTACCATCAAAACCCAAACTCTGTCTTCCTGTGCTTTATCTGTGCAAAGCAGTGCAGATCATGCCCGGCTTCACAGTTATTAACAGAGTCACAGAATCAGTAAAAAAAAGAAAAATAACTAACTACCATGACTAACTTATTTGAAGAAAATAACATAAATGTAAGCACTGGTTCAAAATATGTGCTTTAACATCTGTCGTAGAAAATCTATTTTTTGTTATACGTCTCCACAATTTAACCGTCTTTATTTGCTCTGCCCTCCCCTTATTTATTTTAGTGTCATTCTTCTCACTATTTTTCAAAATGGCGACATCTCTTTTGTAAATAAAATTTACATATTTTTTCTTCTCTTTATTTCTCTCTTCAAGACTAGTTTTTAAATATTTCTCCGATTAATTAAACCAGGCCAAGATTATAAAAAGGAAACTCACCTTTCCTCAATGTTTAAGTTGCTATATAATTTAATTACTTAATGAATTTACAATAAAATTATATAGCAAGTTAAACGTAACGCGTCAACACTTAGAACATTTAAATTCTTTTCCATTAAACAAAAAACAATTCCTCTTAACATTTACTATTTTTTAAAATGTTTTTCGTTTTATAAATTTATAAAATAAATTTGTAGCTGAACAATAAAAAAAAGTTTGTAGTTATTTAATATATTACCTAAAAAGATTAAGGCTCTTTTTCGTAATTTTTAAGTTTCGGGAGACTGCGCGTGTTACTGACTAAGTTCTGTATCAATACATTTCTGTTGGATAGAAAGACATTTCTAATAATTTACTTTTCACGTGTATAGAGGTCCTGCGGCCACTATAATGACACCTTATTGATAATCTCATTGGATTATGGACCTCCTTAAGCGCACCGTGTAGCTACGCAATTATTCCTACCAAGTGACAGATTCGTATGTTTAAAAGTTGAAGTATTTTCGAGGATGAGACACCATTTTGAGAAAGAGAGAGAGAGAGAGAGAGAGAGACAGACAGACAGACAGACAGACAGACAGAAAGACAGAGGGAGATAGAAAAGGCGGGAGAGAAAAGGGATAACTTTCCTTAACTGCCAGCCATATTTATTAAGATGTATTCTACAAGACAATTCTACACATTAAAATGAAAGAAACCCCAAATAAAAGGGGTTAGTTTAAGTTTTTTTTCTTGTAAGATAAGCGCTTTGTAGAAAAGGTGTTGTAGTTTATTTTCTCTTATTAAAATTGATAATACGATTTGATTATATCGGACATATTATGCATCCAATGAATGGTTAATCAAATAGCTAAAATGAATTATGTATTGAATTTGGTGGTGCTATAAATACTAAAGTAACTGTACCCGGCCACGCGTTGCTGTGGCTCAGTTTGTGCAAATGCCCCCCCCGCCACCACCCAAAAGAGACAAAATTTATCTTTTTATTAAGAAGGATTTAGGGTGACAAACAATTTTTTCATTATAGAAAAATATTCGTAATTTAATGAATAAAGAAAATAGTTATGTATTTATTTGCAGACTGTTATCCTCATTCCTATAATGATCGGAGTGACAGAAGAGCGAGCGAGAGAGTGAAAGAGTAAAATAGAGAGAGAGAGTGCGAGAGAGAGAGACGGAGAGTTAAGAAGAATATATATATATATATATATATATATATATATATATATATATATATATATATATATATATATATATATATATATAGAGAGAGAGAGAGAGAGAGAGAGAGAGAGAGAATAAAAACTGTTATAAATAGTATTGACGCCGTAAAAAATTTAAGAAGAAATGTAAAAAGCGAGCATGAGAGAGAACGACAAAGAGAGAGAGAGAGAGGGGGGGGCGAGAGAGGGGAAATAAAAACTTGACGCCGTAAATGTATGTTTTTCGGCATGAAAAGAAATATACAAAGCGAGCGAGCAAGCAAGAGAGCGAGCGAGCAAGAGAGCGAGTGAGCGAGCAAGAGAGTGAGCAAGCGAGAAAATAGAAACTATTGTTGATGCCGTAAAATGTTATTTTCGGCATAAAAAGAAATGTACAAAGCGAGTAATCGAGAGAGACAGAAAGAAAGAGAGAGAAGAAATACATGTTTGCTGTTTTTTCTTCAACATCGCCATGAAATGTTTTTTTTTCTTTGACATAAAAAATGTAAAAAGCAAGAGAGAGAGAGAGAGAGAGAGAGAGAGAGAGAGCGAACGGGAGATAGAATTGAGAAGAATATATAGAGAGATAGAGAGGGAGCACGTGCGAGAAAGAGAAGGAGAGAGAGGAAATGAAAACTGTTGTAGGTAGCTTTGACGCCGTAAAATGCATGTTTTTTCGGCATAAAAGAAATGAGGGAGCACGAGGAAACTGTTGTAGATAAGGTATATGCCGTAAAATGTTTGCGTTTTTCTTGCATGCAAAGAAATATACAAAGTGGCCGAGAGAGAGAGAGAGAGAGAGAGAGAGAGAGAGAGAGAGAGAGAGAGAGAGAGAGAGAGAGAGATAAATGTTTGTTGTTTTTCGGCATCGCCTTGAAATTTTTTTTTTTTCTCCGGCATAAAAAGAAATCTAAAAAGCGAGCGATAGAGATATGTTTAAAAATTTTTCAGTACGATTGTAATCTGTAGAGTGCGACGACAATCGGTTGATATGTTGTATTTTATCGTCTTTTTAGCGACGCCAATCGGTTAATATTTTTAATTTTGTTTGTTTTTATCAGCACGATTGTAATCTGTAGAGTGCGACGACAATCGGTTGATATTTTTGATTTTGTTGTTTTTCAGCGACGCTAATCGGTTAATATGTTTAATTTTGTTTTGTTTCTGTTTTTCAGCAGTATTGTAATATGTAGAGAGCGACGACAATCGGTTAATATGTTTAATTTAGTTTTTTGGCACGATTTTCTTCTGTAGAGAGCAACGCCATATTGTATAATTTCTGGATAGTTCGTTTATTTATTGTAGAAGTGGATTCCGGAATATGTGAATAGTCACATATCAGCCAATCAAAATGGGCGGAATTTAAGAAGGGAGAATTTATTATTTTTTAATCGGGAAATGGAAAGATTATATTATGTATGTATGTAATAACCAGTTAATGGCGATGCAAGCACAATACCGTAGGAAAATATAGAATTTGACCCGGTCTCAACTGGTAGCACTAAATATTGAGAGAGAAAAAGAGGAAGTTGCAGAAATGGTGGTTGTAAGCTACATAGTGACTATCAGGGTAGATGTATTGAATTTTTGTGTGGCATCTAGTTTGCAAACCTACGGTACGTTGGTCTAGAGGGGAATTTCTGCAATCAAAATATTATATATGGCGATTAAGAATGAGGAGCATAGATTAAAAGTTTACACAGAGGATGACTTGAATTAACTCATGCAATATCAATGAAACGATTTACTTTATTATGGTTCGACCTAATGAGCAGATGCTGGGGTGGGATAGGTAGTCATATATATATATATATATATATATATATATATATATATATATATATATATATAGGGTCAAACGTTAATAAAGCAGGTTTCCTATAAATATAAATAAATTGGTAAGCTGTGTATGGGATTATTGTAGTGTAGGATATGTGCAATACATGACGGAGTTAATGAGGGGTGAAATACTTCGTGGTATCTTGATTTGTACTATATTGGTGGGAAAGAATAAATAAAATATGTATCTTTAAATTTGCATATTTTATAATGTGTTAACTTGCGAGTCATTTATCTATTCAATTAAAATGAGTAAATTGTAGTGACTCAGGAACTATTTCCTTTATACAGTTCCAGTTTTCTCTTCTTAAACTGTAACATAAATAGTGGTTTCGGGATGATTGATGGAATTATAGGTGAATAAGTAACATACACTTAAGAAATCAGAATTGGATATTATCGGTATAAAATAGAACATTTTGTCTTAAAACATTCGGGAACATTAATTGGAGATTTATTCTTTTTTTTTTAAAGAATTACAATACTTGAATTATTTATGTTTTAGTCTTGGTGAAATATATAATTAATTGTGAGTTATAGAACGGTTATTTAATAAAACACGTATAATTTATGACAGAAATCTAAATATCTACAATTTTAACTTTATTATCGTTAGAATAATTACTATCTTTTGTAGATGACACATTTGTCTGGTATTTCAATTATTTACACCGTACTTACGAGAACAATTTTGTTTGCCTAGTAACCTCCCAAACTAACTATTTTTGTATCCAGCCATTCAATAATATCTAACGTTTTATAATTATTACTATTCAGTTTTAAGACTAACGCTATTTTATCAATCGGCATTTTAAACTTTCACTGAGGTTTTATCTGGTTTTGAGTTTTGAATGGAAACCTGACGATCCTAGCGCTATTTGCTATTTCTAAAGTAGTGACCTGGGAATCGATTCAAGTTTTGTGATGCATTTTGGGGAATTTTTGCTGTGGTTATCATCATTAAAGTGAGTTTTTGTGTGTTTTTTAACTTGTTATTTTCATATTCTTTGTTCAAATTTTTGATTTTTTTTTGTTCCCGAAATTGCGTATTTGCTTTGATTATTAATAAATAATTATCTCTGAACTACAATCTTTCAAACCAAAACCTTTTTTTGTTACGAATTGCAAAACGTGCGTAAGAAAGAAAAAAAGCATTTTTTTTGGCTCATCAGAACGCAACCATATATATATATATATATATATATATATATATATATATATATATATATATATATATAAAACTACTTAATTTACTCACATAAAATTAATATACGAAAGTATATATTTATGCATAAACTTTAAGTATTTACTTCAAAAGTGCTCAATACGTAGGTAGAGCTAGTTAGTAATTTATAAAATATATATGGCGATTAAGCTACACTGAATATTCCGCGTTTCATCCACTCTAGGACTCTTCAGGCTTATGCGCATAAGCCTGAAGAGTCCTAGAGTGGATGAAATGCGGAATATTCAGTGTAGCTTAATCGCCATACATATTATATATATATATATATATATATATATATATATATATATATATATATATAATTCAAAAAATAATACCGAGACTCATGACTGCTTTTTTATGTGTTGCATGTGCTGGATTTGTTTTTAATTATTCATTGTTGAGGCTCTTTAAAAATTGAGTGTCCTACGCCATATAACTAGTCCCCCCACTGCCTTGTGGACCAAGGTTTTTAACCAAAGGCTAAGGGTGAGATAACCGTGAGAGAAACCTCCAGAGGAGCTTAGGCCCTGTCTGCTGTTGCATGCATAATCTACAGGCATGTGGAGTATGCTCTCATGACCAGCAACCTAAGTCTTAGACATGGATCGAATGGTATTGGGGTGGAGAGGGCTCCCGCAAGCCATAGTCAAGGCAACATATCTTGGAGAAGCAAATCTCTGATTTTAAAAAAACATAAAGCGGAAGACCAGTACCCGCATTAAGCTGGTCTGCAGTTTGACTTGTTGCTGACTATCTTGCTCTAGCTTGTTGCTGGATATCAACATTTTGAACCGAGAGAGAGACTAGCTGTCATACAAAGCTTAATCTGTAATAACATCTTTGTACAGATACTCCCTCATACATTTTTCTAAAAAAAAAAAAACTCCTATGGTGATGGAAAATTGTGACGCAAGTTAGCCTGACAACTGATCTGCACACAGGTGACAAAAAGCCTAGCCTAACATTGACTGAGCAGCTTTTTCGAGATAGCACTGCTAAGCCAAGAATTTGGTATGAAATAAGAAAATGCGTCCTAAACAAAGCTGCCTTTGACCTGCTGGTCAGCAACCTGCAGCTGATGGCTGTCCATATTATCAGGAACAGAAGATATTATGCTAAACGACACCCACTCCAGCTCTGTTGCTGGAATGTGAGAACACTTATTGACAATGGTAAAAGACTAGAACGGAAGACTGCAATTTTGGCTAAGGAATTGCAAAGATACAATATATACATTAGTGCACTTTCTGAGACATGTTTCGCAGGTGAGGATTTGAATGTTCTTCCCGTTTATACGCTGACTCTTAATTCTGTATGAAGTTGATATAACTTCTTTTATCATATGCTTAGATCTGTTATCACCGGTTTGCCAAGTGCATAGAGTTTGGTAGTTCTTGGTGACTTCAATGCACGGGTTGGATCAGACAATGAGACTTAGTCTCCATTGGGTCCATATGGCATTGGTAGAGTCAATTCAAATGGTATGCTGCTCCTCTATCTCTGCAGTGAACTAAATTTTGTTATCACCAATACTTTTTCCCACCAGAAAAACAAAGAAACCTGGTTTCTTCCCCAGTCTAAATATGGCCATTTGCTTGATTACATATTGTGTAGACGTGATGATCTTGGAAACTTTTGTAAAGTTAGAGTAATGCGTGGTGCCGACTGTGGTACTGATCATTTAATGGTCAGAGGTCTGAAGATTACAGTTCGCAAAAAAAAAAAAATCGTTTCAATGGAGCCTAAGCGTATTGATGTCTTAAAATTGAAGGATCCAGTCATATGAAGTTCCTTGAAATCTGCTTTCAACCAGGTGGATTTCTCAGATTGTGATTGGGAGACAGTAAGAGATACAATATACCAAAAAGGTGTTGAAACTCTTGGATTGAAGGTTCTCAGACACCCAGATTGTTTTGCTGATAATTCCAATCAAATTAACCTTCAAATTGATAGAAAGCAGAAAGCTTATTTAAAACTTCTTAACTGTCTCTGAACAGGCCAGCTTTCGCTGACCACTTCTCTTCTGTGCGGAGTGAGGTTCAGTGTTGTGTGCGCCAATTAAAAAACAAATGGTGGTCTCACCTCTCCAAGGAGATACAGACTGCCTACGACCATAGAGATGTCAAGACATTTCACACTTTGTTTCATCAGTCCGAAAATCGTCCGAAATCCTCTTCAACTACACCACTCCTGGCGATGGATGGGAAAACCCTGCTGAAAACCTCAGATGAAATTATGCATCGATGGCATGAACACTTTCATTATCTTTTTCCCAACACATTCGATGTTGATGTTGCTGCAATCGAAAGTATCCCTCAATGTTTCGTTTTGCCTGGAACTTGATGCTGAACCGACTCTTGTGAAAACAGTTGACTGCATTAAACAGATAAACTCGGACAAAGCCCCTGGGCTGAATGGCATTCCTGTTGAGCTGCTGAAACATGGTGGTGTCAATGTACATTTTGTAGTGTACTCTTTGATACTGTCAGTATGGCAAGGTGACCCGGTTGCCCTAGATTGGGTAGATGTCATCCTGGTTATGTTGTACAAAGGAAAGGGTGCAAGGTCTGATTGTGGAAATTATCGAGGTATCTTGCTGCTGCTTGTGATTGAAAAGATATTTGCACGATTCTTGCTAAACCGATTGGAAAAGTATATATGTCCTGATATCCTTCCAGAATCCCAGTCTGGGTTTTGAGGTGGATGAGGAACTGTGGATATGGTGTTTTCTGCTAGACAGCTTTTAGAAAAATGTATTGAGCAGCGTATGCCTCTTTGCCAGGTGTTTGTGGACTTAACCAAGCCATTTGACACAGTCAACCGTGAGGCTCTCTGAAAAGTGCTGGAAAAATTTGGCCGTACACCTGCTTTTACAGACAAGTTCAAGCAACTTCATCATAGTATGAAAGGTCGCGTCAACTTCAATGGTCAGCTTTCGGAAGAATTCCCCATTGATAATGGTGTGAAGCAGAGTGATATAGCTGCACCAACATTGTTTTCGCTCTATCTGACTGCTGTGCTCTGATATGGTTTCCACGATTGCAATATGGGTGTTTATATTAGATTCCGAACGACTGGAAAGGTGTTCAATCTCAGAAGATTCCAAGCCAAAACACTTGTTAGTGGACTTGTTAGGGAACTGTTGTATGCTGATGATGCTGACCTGGTAACACACTCCTTAGTAGATATGCTTGTGCCTGCTTCGAACTGACAGTTAATATTAAGAAATGTACACTCCCACTCCTGATGATCTGTATGTGGAATCTGATATCTTCGTCTGTAGAAAGCGCCTTGAAACCGTAAAAACTTTTGTCTACCTTGGTAGAACCTTATCAAATGATGGCGCTCTTGATGCGGAATTAAGACAGAGAATCAGCAAGGCATCAGATGCTTTTGGAAGGTTACAAGATAGAGTCTGGTCTGACGGTGATCTAACTCTAATAACTAAAATTTCAGTATATCAAGCATGTGTAGTACCATCCCTACTCTATGCCTCTGAAACATGGACCTTGTACACATATAGAATTGCTAGAGAGGTTCCATCAGCATTGCCTTAGACACATTCTTGGTTTAAAGTGGGATAGCTTTATCCCTGATACATATCTCTTAAATAAGGCCAAAACAACCAGTATTGCTACCATCGTTATTAAGAACCAGATGTGTTGGGCGGGTCATCTTATTCGGCTTAAATACTATCGACTCTCAAAACAGTTGTTCTATGGTGAGCTCTTTCTTGGAAAAAGACCCGAGCACAAGCCCAAAAAACGTTTTAGCGATAGAATCAAGGAGAGTTTGGTGAGCTTTCATATTCCTTTTGACAGTTGGGAGTTCCTAGCGTTTGATCGCAAGCAGTGGAGGACACTGATATATAGGGGCGCAGAACACTTTGAAGCAGCCAAAATAGACCGAGCAAAGCTCAAGAGAGTATGTAGGAAATGCCAAACTCTGCTGCCCAATCATGGATATCTTTGGCTCTGTGAGATGTGTGATCGGGCTCTGTTGTCTAAGGCAGGTTTTGTTAATCACATGTAAGCGCACGAGGTGTCGCTGCTGTTAATTTCATGTAAACCAATGAACGCTTGAAGTTGTGCAAGTCGCTGGTAGTGCTGAAAAGTAATCTTCGGTCACATGGACTTTTAGTGACTGAGGGAGTGGCACTCGTCTGACAAGACGTTGCGATCATATATATATATATATATATATATATATATATATGTATGTGTGTGTGTGTGCGTGTAAAGAGAAGCCTTTCTTCATATTACCAATTTTCTCTTTCATTCCGCCTTGCCATTCTTCTCACCTTCCTTGTTCATATTTTTTCCTTTTTGTAATGAAACAGTGTGTTTATTTTGTTTTGTTTTTGTTGTTTTATTTATTAATAATTGATTGTTTCTAAATACTAACCTATTAAACAAAAGATTATATTTTTCGTTACGGATTATGAAGCGTACATAAAAAAGAAAGGAAAAAAAACGGCATAGTCAGTCGCCAAAAAAAAAAAAAAAAAAATTATGATTGTGAACTGATTTTTTCTTTGTTCATTGTGGGGCAATCCAATGATATATATATATATATATATATATATATATATATATATATATATATATATATATATATATATATATATATATATATATATATATATATATTGAACAAAGGCAATAAAATGAAATTATATATATATATTTATATTGAACAAAGGCAATCAAATTATATATATATATATATATATATATATATATATATATATTATAATTTGATTTGATTGCCTCCCATTACAAACATATATATATATAATATATATATATATATATATATATATATATATATATGCAAAGAGGACCGTTTTTTTATATTACCATTTTTTCCTTTTTATTTGGATCTTGAAGAAAGCAGAGAATGCAGCGCTCATGTTGAAGAGAGAGCTCTAACTGGAGCGTCAATAAAATTGTAAGATTTACGTTATTTTACGATCCTTTTTACCTAACAGTGTGATTGAAGAAACGCATAAGCATCTAATATTGCATAAAACGTGCAAGTTTGAAGTACTTAATCCCGGGTAACACCGATCGTACTCGCTATTCTAATACAAATGCCACATTTTAAAAAGTGAATTCGGTGGGGGGGGGGGTAGTGTCAATTCGAAAACACGTCACCTTCGCCAATGTGAGCAAAACAAAACTATTAAATCAACTTTAAAAAGTCAAGGAACTCCAAACTGCGCCGAGTTCAGTTGCACTTCTTTCGGGCCATGCTATCGCCGTTGGTCTAATTTAACGTTTTTATTTTATTTCAGAGACACCAAATAGGTCAAGTGATTAAAACGCTTAAAAAGGTAAACACATTTTGTCACGTAGTCAATGTTGTTCTTATGCAATTCGTACAATTCCTGCTATTCACGACTTACGTAATACTCACACCATAATATAAACTATTGAATAAGAAAATATTTAATGATGTTGCATTTTTCGGTAGCTTCTCGGAAGAGAATCCCAAGTGGAAGCTAAGTGTTATACGATGTGCCTTCAATACATTACCAGACTTTTTCGTAAGGGCAGTTTTATTGATAATACACATATGAAACTCTAGTTTCCTTCGAAGTAATCTTCTCCGGTTGCAATGCACTTGTACCGTTCCAACAACTTCTGGAAAGCACCGTGGAAGTGGGATTTTGTGAGCGTGTCACTGACCCTCGTATCAGCCCCTTTCATCTCTTGAATCATCTAATAACGACAGCCTCTAAGGTTTTCCTTAAATTTAGAGAATAACCAAAACTCACAAAGAGGAAATTCTGGACTATAGGAAGGGTGAGGAACTGTTTTCATCTTGGTCAAATAGTCTGTGACAAGGGTGGAGTTGTGGACTGGTACATTCGCGCAAATCTTCCGCATATTCAGTGAATAATTGTGTGTACAGTTCCTAGACTAACATCAAATTGTGAACGCATCTAATTCAGAGCACCATTGATTGTCTCCCCTTGAATGTTCCCGAAAGAGTTTAGGAAGTATTAAGAATCAACCGTTGTTGAATTTCTTCTGTGAATCTCCCACAAAATGAAGAATCTAGGTCCACTCGGTAAGTAATGTTCCCATATTAAAGGTAAAGTGAAGACTGAATATCTTCTATTATTTGGCATAATGCACGTTGCTTGCCTTTCATAATTGTTAGCCGTAAATAAATGTGTTAACCATACTTTTGGTCTCAGCGTTTTGTATTAATGACGTAAGAAAGATATATTAACCGAAAAGTGCATAAGGATAGGATAAAGCTTAATAGGAGCTTCCGATGGAGTCCAATATAGATAGTCGTACGCGCTACACACTTCTAGTACTCCTGAGAATGTTATCTCACATCGTAATATAGTAATGGAAGAATCCATCTTGCAGGTAAGTTCGGTCGCACAACAATGTTGTATATAGTTTCACTTCTTCTGAAAATAAAGACTGACTTGATAAAATGAACGAGAGAAGATTTCTTCTGGACATTGGTCCCTCCAGATCACGTGTCGTTTATGTTCTCGCTTGTAACAGATACCATTTGGCCTTCAGGACAAGATCAAAGTATAGTATCTGTTCTTCAGATGCTGCTCTTCAATTTCTTGTTCTCTGTCAGTGGAGGAGAAATCCTTCACGACTGAGACAATTTTTATTTTTGTTCCTTTTCTCCGCGTTAAAAAATGACCCTGGTGTCTAACTCTGTCCCGTGGGGAGGCATTGTAAATAGGAACATCAAGCTTTTGTTTCTTCAGCATTTATGACGTCATAAATGGACTCTTCCCAATGTCTTTACCTTGTTTGAATGAAATCATCATTTTGCGATATTATAATGAATTTGATTGGTGTTGTTTCATTTCGTTTAAGTTGATGACACCGTTTCTTTGTAACCTTATTCATTGTACGTTGTGAATAACAAGATTTAGAGAATTTTAATAATATTTACATACATTGTCACAATACTTCGTTTATTTTAAGATAATCACGTAATTTAAAATAGCATTTTCTTTCTGAATTACGAATTCATGGCTAATAGCACCTGACCTAAAAAAAAATTAGCATTCAAATTCATCGGACTAACATTCACAAGAAATATAAATTGGAAAAAATATGTAGAAGATAATGCCAAGGCTGATGAAAAGAAAGTGAGCTTCCCCTATCGTGCTAAAACCGTCTTACACTTTCTAATATCCTTTATCTATACAAAGCTTCTATTCGCCTCTGCATGGGATATTTCTATCACAATATAATATGTACCACATTATCAACAAAGATCCAGTCCCTGTCCCATCACTACAATGTTGCCCTCGCGTGCCTATTTTACAAGTACTTTAATGGAATGTGCCCCGACACACTTCCTGCACTGATACTCCCTGAACGTAAATATCTCCAAACGAACTTGATAACAATAAATATGCCTCTCCTTCACTGTATGAGTCAGCAAACAATGAAAACATTTCTAATATATCTTCTTTCCTCTAACTGCTAGCTTTTAGAATTCTATTTCTGCTCCCTGTTTCCCTGACTGCGTTAACATGCAGAAAAATTTAAATGTAATATGAATAGCCATCTAGCTGTATGACTCCCTACTTGATGACCTCTAATCTGCAGTGTTCCCTTGTATTTCAGTGACAGTGTACTCTGTTTAGGGTGAATCAATCTATCCACACACACACACACACACACACACACACACACACACACACACACACACACACACACACACACATATAGTACGTTAGAAAGTTATGAAAATATATATGGCAATTAAGTTTCATTCTCGTGAGAATTTGTCAGGAGAATTCGTTAGCTTAATATAATTATATATATTATTATGTATTATATATATTCTGTGTAGTTTAATATATATATATATATATATATATATATATATATATATATATATATATATAAATCAAAGCAAAAGTGATAAAGATTTAACCATGTGAATGTTTTCTTAATTCAAAATGCCGATTACTGGTTTAAAATACTCATGCCAAAACTTCAAATATCTGAAGCGCGCAGCAATAAAATATTATGATGTAGGAAACTGATCCTGATGATGCCCTAATTCTGAGCACCATTGATTGTCTCTCCTTGAATGTGCCCGAAAGAGACTAAAAAGTATTAAGAATCAACCGTTGTTGAATATCTTCTGTGAGTCTCCCACAAAATGAAGAATCTAGGTCAACTCGGTAAGCAATATTCCAATATTAAAGGTAAAGTATAGCTGGTATAATGTATAGCTGGAAATGTCTTCTCACTTATTAAATCATTTCTCTCTGATAGGTTCATAAGAGTAGTGGTTGATGGGCAGAAATCAGAAGCTCTTAGTATTAATGCTGGAGTCCCTCAGGGGTCCATCCTGGGCCCTACTCTCTTCCTGATCTATATTAATGATCTTCCAAATCACATCCTTACATCATTCGTAGACATCTATGCTGATGACACTACTATCTATGGTAGCACATCTAAGACAGTAAACGACCAAGTTCTCTCTGATTCTCTCTCCTCTGATCTTGAGCACGTGGTACAATGCGGAAAGAGGTGGTTTGTTACTTTTAATGCATCTAAGACCAAGCTTTTATCTTTACATCATCAACGCTCTGATCCCCATCTGGCATCAATTAAAATGAATGGCTCTCGTCTTGAGGAGGCCTCATGTTTTGACAAGCTTCTGAGCTTGACCTTTACTCCTGATCTTAATGGAACACATACATTAAATCCGTTGCCAAGGCCACTGGAAAAATGGTGGGATCCTTCTATCGATCCAGTAGATATCTCACTGCTGATGCAATTCTCTATCTATATAAGAGCCAGGTACGTCCAAGGATGGAGTACTGTTGCCACATCTGGCCAGGAGCTGCTAGAAAGGACTTGTCCTGCCTTGATAGAGTTCAAAATAGACTTTGTAGCCTTGTAGGGGATGTCCTTTTCTCTTCGCTGCAACCTCTTCATGGCAGGTACTCGGCTGAGCTTCAATCTATGGTCCCCCCTCGCCAAACTTTCACAAGAAACACCCGTCTAGCAGAAAACACTATCACTAGTTTCCCCCCACTCTTTATCTGTGCCTAAACCTAAGCGTAGATTCCATGATCAAAGCTTTTTTCTTAGAACTGTGCGCCTATGGAATTGTCTTCCGTTTTTCAGCTTTCCAGCTGACTACAATATGGTTATCTTCAAGTCTAATGTAAACAAGTTTTTGATGAGCCGTTCCATATGAGTTAACAAATTTACCGAATCTCCATTACTAACTGTCCAATTTCTACTGTACATTTTTTAACCCTTATCCTCGAGTGGCCTCTTGGCCTTGATAAGTGGTAATGCCTATGTAAACAAAAGAAAAAAAAGTAAAGACTAAATATCTTCTATTGTTTTGTATAATGTACGTTGCTTGTCTTTCATAATTGTCAGACAAGAAAGGCACCTGATATGACAGCAATACTCCATCTTAGGACGTCTCTAGCTCTTATACATGCAGAAGATTGGTTTCGGTAGATGTAACCCCAGACCTTCAAGGTTGTAGATGAAAATGGATTTACACAATTGACTTTAAACAGAAAAAAACGAAGTCGTTACCGCAAATACTTCTATGCTTAAACAGACAGTTAAAATGTTAAATGACCATGAATCTGAAATGACAGTTTTCTTAAATGAACCCGTTTGATCGGTTATGGATAATGGAATGAAAGCAATTTACCCCAGTGTGTATACTTCCTGTTTTTTTTTTTGTTTGTTTTTGCTAAGAGTAAAGGTAAAGTCTAGTGTCTACTGTGGTACTATCGTGGCCAGAGTGGTGTATCTTGGTGTGTCTGCGCCATGGATATATCCTTGTGTTGATTCCACAACTTTAGCAACCTCATATGATACTATCGTATCACTTCATCTATTCTGTCGTGAAAGAAGCAGGCAGCACCTGTAACGGCAGGCCGTATTTTTTTATCTATAAAAAGCCTAACCTATATAAAAAAAAACAAAAAAACAAAAAAGGGAACACGCAAATAAGCACATCATATGCAATGCGTTTCTATTTATTTAATCAATTTGACAAAAACCGTTAAACCGAATTTCTTAAGAAACGTTGTTTATATTTTTCACTGTTTCTACAAACCAGTTAATAATAATAATAATAATAATAATAATAATAATAATAATAATAATAATACATGGGCTCCTTCAGTCTTTGACAGACTATGTATACCCACGAAGGGGTGCATGCACGTAAAATTTTTTGTGGCAGGAAGTGCGCAATCTCAAACCACACCTCTCCTGAATCGTCATTGTTAAATACCAGTAGCAAGTGAAGTGTATGTACAGGGCGACTGAAAATAATTGCCAAGATAAGCGGAGAGGACATACAACTCCTAGAATTCCCAAATGGGAACCTGTCTGGTATTAACCAGACTCAACGTTGCTTAACATCAGTGATCTGACGAGAACCGGTGTGTCAATGCGATTATGCCGTATATTATTATTATTATTATTATTATTATTATTATTATTATTATTATTATTATTATTATTATTTCTACTATGAAAATAACAACGTGAATGAAGCTAGAACATCTTGTGATGGTCTCACGTTCGAAATTCTGAGGATGTGGCTGGATATGGGGGAAGTGAGAATTGCCAGAGAGGGTCCCAAGACATGAAGGGAGTTGGAACAGGAAATGTCAAAAATCATGGACGGATGAGGAAAGAAGAGTACTGTGGGAATGCTTTGTAAGAAGTGGAAGTACCAAACCTGGTGGATAGATCCGAAAAGTGAAGGAAGAATGGGAAATCGAGAGGAGGAGGAGCTAGAAGTGTCGCGAGTTTGGTATCCCAGTTAAAACAAATTAAAAATAACAACCTACTTTCAGTGATTGCAAGAGAAGAGATTGAACGGATGAATGGTTAGGAATGAAATGAATAACGAAAGTAAAATTGATGAAACTAGCCCTGATGAAAGCACTGAGAGAGTGGAAGTGCAGAAGGGAAATGTAAACGATGATGGGAGGCGGACAACTGAAGAGGAATGGAATCCTATGGTTAGGGAAAGTGATGAGAAGGAGTTTGAAGGATCTAACATGAGATCATTGAGTCTGAGACAATGGAATCAGTGAAAGGAGCAGATGTATGGAGAAGTGGGGATGAAGATCGAACTTTGACTTCTGTAGAAAAAGAAGTACTTCAGAAGTTAAGAGAGGTTCTTCTTAGAGACGAAATCATAGACATTCCAAGCATGAAGAGTAGTGATAGACGGAAGGTGAAAAGCGAGGTAAAAATAGTTCAAAGAGTAATTCACAATATCATAAGAAAGAACATATCGATTACGGAACTTAACAGACTTCTTAATGCAGTGTCATACGTTATTGCGAATCGTTTTGGCTTAATACAGAAGAAAAAGAGAGAAATGAAGGATAGAAGGCCGCACTGGCTGAGGTAGCTTGAAGAAAGTATTAAACGGTGGCGGAAGACATTGGTAGAATCGAAGAAATAAGAAAAGGAGTTAAATTAGGACAGAAAGCCAAGGACAAGCTTGAAAGGAGGTATAGATTGCTGGAAAAGGGAACAATGAACGTTCTAACAATGTTGAAAGAGAAGATCCACACTGGTGGTATGAAAAATAGGAACTTTGTTGGAAAAAATGTTGCGTTTTGGCAGAACAACTTTTTCCGGAACAATCAGTCTCAGCTGTATAAAGAATTAAATGGTAGTAAACAGGCGGGAAATAACAACACTCCAAATGCAAAACATGTCAGGAAGTTCTGGAGTGGGATTTAGTCTGTCGAAGGGCGATATAATAAGAAGACTAGCTGGTTGGGAGAGGTCAGAGAAAGGCTATCAGGAATGCAGCAAATGAAGAATGTTTAGATAACCATCGATGACGTTAAGGCTGGCATACGAAGGATGACAAACTAGAGGCACCTGGTCCAGATGGAGTGATGGGCTTCTGGTTTAAACAGTTTCAATGCCTTTATCCACCTATAGCTGCTGCCCTGTAGAGTCAGGAGATGCCCCTGATTGGCTTGTGAAGGAAAGAACAACACTAATTAGGAAAGATCCTGCAAAAGGAACAGATGCCAATAATTATAGACCAATTTCATGTCTGCCATTGATGTGGAAACTGTTGATTGGAATATTTGTGGAGAAAATTTATGAACATCTAGAGAGTAATGGTGTTTTTCCTGGTGAACAAAAGGGGTGCCGGAAAGGCTCAAGAGGTACTAAAGAGCAACTACTAATTGATAAAGCAATAATGCAGGATGCGAAGAAGAAGAAGAGAAATCTGAGTGTAGCATGGATCGATTACAGAAAGGATTATGGCATGGTTCCTCATTCATGGATACGTGAAACACTATTGATGATGAAGGTTGCTGAGAATGTGGTAGGGCTTTTGGAGACAAGTATGGCTCAATGGAAAACGCTGACAGCAAACAGAGAGGAGATGGGGTAGGTTGGCATTAAACGTGGGATATTTCAAGATTTGTTATCGCCACATCTTTTTGTAATGATAATGATGCCACTGATCATCCTCTTGAAGAGAGAAAAACTGGGGTATAACTTTGGATCTGGTGACAGACGCCTCAACCATCTACTGTTTATGGATGTTTTGAAAATATTCGGTAGAAATGAAAAGGAAATGGAGAGACTGGTAGAACTTGTGGGAACATACTCAGAAGACATTAGGATGGAGTTTGGGATTAATAAATGCGTGGTACTGGTGATGAAAAGAGGAATAAAGGTTCATTCGAATGGAATAGTGCTGCCAAATGGAGAAATCATGAAAGAAATAGAAGATACAGGGTATAAGTATTTAGGAGTGTTGGAGGGTGTAGGCATCATGAACAGAGAAATGAAGGAGAAAGTCAGGAAGGAGTATCTTAGAAGAGTGAAACTAATTGCAAAGTCGAAACTGTATGGAGGAAAACCTAATGAAAGCAGTAAATGCATGGGCGGTCAGTGTTTTGAGATACAGTGTGGGAATTTCAGAATGGTCTGACAAGGATTTGCATGCCATGGATATCAAAACAAGAAAGGTTTTAGCAATGTTTGGTATATTTCACATTCGAAGTAGCGTAGCAAAGCTGTATCAAAAGAGGAAAGACGGGTGGAGAGGATTGAAAGTGTAAAAGATTGTGTTAGAACTGAGATGTTGTTGAAGGAACATGTGGTTAGAAGTGAGGAGTGGATGCTTAAGGCTGTGGCCAATGAAGTGGAGGTATGTGAGACCAAGGCTGATTATGTGAAACGTATGGATAGAGAAAGGGCAGAGGAACTGGCTAGGAAGAAAATGCATGGAAGGTTCTTCCAGGATATAGCAGAAGTGGCTGATGAAAGATCATAGCAATGGCATAGAGTTGCGTATCTGGCTAAGATTAATGAAACTTTTGTTTGTGCAGCACAAGAGCAGACATTAGGAACACGATGGTTCAAACAAGTGGTTCTAGGAGAGGAAGTTGCTGCAGAATGCCGGATTTGTGGTAAGAGGTCAGAGTCAATTGCGCACCTTGCAGCAGGGTGTAGTGGACTGGCCCAGAGAGAGTACCGCAAAAGACATGATCGCATGGGACTCCAGATATATTGGGAGGTGTGTAAGTGGGTTGGGGTGAAGTGTGCTGGAAAATGGCTTGAGGAGGTGCCTGATGAAGTGAGAAAAAGTGAGGATGGCAAGGTAAAGGTATGGTGGGACAAAAGTGTCATAATGACCAAGCAATTGGAACATAATTGTCCGGATTTGGTCGTCATTTACAAGGTTTAAAAAAACTGGCAGATTGTAGATTTCTCAGTACCCTGGGACAGGAATGTGAGAGAGAAGGAGAATGAGAAGTGGAGCAATTATGCTCCATTGGCCTTGGAGATAAGGCGTATACACGGGGTTAAAACACAAATAATCCCGGTCGTAGTTGGTACACCAGGAGTAGTATCAAGTCGTCTGGAAGGACAATTGAAAAAACTACAAATCCCCGATGTTTTAGGCGGTCTTCAGACCTCTGCTATTGTAGGTACCACCAACATCCTTAGGAAAACCCTTGATCTTTGAAGCTCCTGGTTTGAAGCCGGGATTGAGGGAAATCCTCTGGAAATGAATCTCATCCTTTTCTAGAGAGACGTTGATAAACGAAATCAAAATTATTATTATTATTATTATTATTATTATTATTATTATTATTGTTATTATTATTATTATTATTGTTATTATTATTATTATTATTGTTATTATTATTATTATTGTTATTATTATTGTTATTGTTATTATTATTAGTATTGTTTTTATTATTATTATTATTATTATTATTATTATTATTATGATTATTATTATTATGATGTTGATGATCAGTTACTTTTTACTACTTTGTTCCTTTTGACAACTAATCGTCAAATCTGCGCAGTGTAAGCAATAATTTTTCTTTTTTTTTCACTTTAGATGTCTATATCCATAAAAACTCGTGATGCATTAAAAACTGTAAACTTCTGACCTTCACGTCAGCCCGACGTCTCTGTTGTAAATAGAGACATTAACGGTGAAATCGACATTTAAAATCAGTTATTTATTTCATCAAAAATATCTAAAAAAAAAAAAAACATTAACTATCGAGACATGTTTGCATAAGTAATTCAATATTTTTATTTATGCCAAAGCGAAATTATTACAAAATTAACTCGGATTGTTTTTGTTTTTAATATCTACAAATGTTGATTGGCTGGTTGTTGGGTTTACAATAAAATAAACTTATCGACAGTAGTCGAGAGTGACTCGATATCCCTCTTTTCATTGGCTACTACACCGACATATAAGAGATGGCGCCCCTTCTCTCGATTGTCCCATTTAATCTTGACCCTAACATGATAATGTCAGGTGTTTAGTAAGGGGTTATCAATTACGATTTATTTAATCTTTGGTATGCGTTGACTGAGGCTTGAACTTCAATCTCCCTGTACATTCGCGAACAAGAGTGGTACCATTAAAACGATCCCCCTTTTGTATTCCAGAACTTATTTTTTTTTTTTACATAGTCACCATTCTCAATGCACTTTTGCCAGAAATTCGATGACGCATCTCTGTTGACGCACGTTTATGACAGGGTTGCGTTCTTAGGGTCTCACAGCAGACACCATATAACAGGGAGATTAAACTTTCATGTGTATTCAATAGCTATTACAAACTTTTTTGTGTACTAACATGTTAAGGGAAGAAGCCAGTTCAATACATCAACACATACGTCATATAAACAGTTGTTATACAATTTGATGCTGAAATTGTACTATGTATGTTGTGCATACGAATAGTTTATAGCTTATTAATTTGTTTTGTAAACGTGTATTTTATGAATCACTCGTATGTGGACTATTGATTCTAATTTAAACCATAGATTTATATCAGACTGAACCTAGTAGTCATGGCAACTAATGGATGACTCTATATTCCTCAAAGTTCCCTAAATGATGCCTCACTATAGCATGCATATCTTTATATGTCTCTCTAGAACCTATTAGGGAAAAATGGGACGAAATTACCTACATAAATGAGGTTGAGTTTGAGTTGGTTCATTAGTTGGTTGGTTGGTTGGTTGGTTAGACAGAATAATAAGCGCTGCATGCCATAGTATTATGTAAGGTCTGTTAACCTCACTATTATCCGTTGTCTAGTTAATAGTTCTTATTAACGTTATTGCATTATTCTTGATTATTCATAGCAATTTGAGCCTTAGCTATACAATTGACTAATATAATTTAATATTTTCATGATTATTTGCACATCATTTTACTTAATACACTTTACATATGCAAATTCAAATACGGACAATTCTAAGTTACTTTTACAATGAACTAAGTAATTTTCGTTCTATGAGTTATATAATCAACCTTTACTTCTTTATGTCAACTAAAACTGATTGTTAAATCATAAGATTGTCAGGTGCGTTTTGTTAATACTGAAAATTGTAAAAAGGTTACATTTATTTTTGCCATAATCCACGATAATATAACGAAGCTGTATAAGGTGTTATGGAAAAGATGACGGAACAGAACGACACTGAACTAAGGTAAAAGCTCTAACATTTAAAGAAGCGCCAGCAGCAGAATCACGTTAGACATTGGAAGAAGTAGGCACCGGCTGTAACGGCAAGTTGTGTTTAACCTAAACCAGTACATAGATAAGTATACAATATACAGTTTCAGGCATTAATTAACATTTATCGTTATATTTCAATCAATTTAACACAAAGCCGCTAAAACGTGACCTTCGGAATCACTAAAAAATAACTTAAAGCCTGAGGTCCTAGCAAGCGGGATCTGTCGAAGAGTCCGTCTGTCCATAATGATTGAGAGCTTTTTACAAAACCGTAAGAAAACTTCCAAACTTGCATTAAAAAAGAGAAAAAAAAACACGATTAATACTGAAACTGAACTTATTCAATATTGATAAAAAAAAGAAAGAAAAATTTATTCAAAAGGGAAAAGTTGTGTGTTGTTTCTTTGAAATAAACGTTTTGTTATTCCAGGGATTTAAAACACTTAACTTTGTTTATTATTTACTTAAAAATTGCATTTAAAAAGAAAATAAAGGAACTCGATTTGATTTATAATGAAACTGAACTTTGTTCAATATAAATTTAAAACAAACTAGAATTATGTATGTAAAATTGTTTGGAGGACCACAATCAAATATTGCAGAAACTGAATTATGAATTTAGGAAATAAGTCAATAATAAATTAATATTTTTTTTACATGAAAGCTACCATTTATCAAGGCCCGAAGGACACTCGAGGATAAGAGACAGCAATAACTTGTTTACATTGGAGTTCAAGACAACCCTGTTGTAGTCAGCTGAGAAGCAGATCAGTGAAACAAAGTTTAACAGGCAGACAATTCTAGAAAAAGAGCTTTGTTCATGCAATTTGCGTTTAGATTTAAGCACAGATAGAGAGTAGGGAAAATTGTTGATAATGGTTGTAGTTTGACGAGTGATTTTTGTGAAAGTTTGACTGGGGGACAATAAATAGAATGTCAGACGAGCACGTGCCATGGAAATAACAGTAGAACAGACACAGGCTCATAACATCTCTACTGTCTCAAAGAGGTTACAAGGAGGAAGAGGTTTCGAAGCCGGGTTTGAACCCTGTTAAAGCAGGATGGGTGATTCGAGCAGCTCCTCCCTAGATGTAACAACAGTACTCCATTTTAGGGCATATTTGGCTCTTATACAGGTAGAGGATGGCGTCAAGCGTGAAATACCTTCTGGAGCGGTAGAATGATGCAACCATTATTCCAGCAACATTAACAACATATTTGATGTAAGTCTTCCATTTCAGGTCAGTAGTGAAGGCTAGACCAAGAAGCTTGTCGAAGGAGAGTGCTTTCTTTGAGACAAGAGCCATTCATATCAATTGTGGCCGAGTAAGGATCAGAGCGTTACAAGTTAAAAACTTTGTTATGGATGTGTTAAAATTAACCAGCCACTTTTTGCCTCATTGCACCACGAGAGACAATCAAAGATTGTCGTTTCTGGTCTTTGAAGCAATTCTATAGATGGTAATGTTGTCGGCATATATGTGAACGAATCAACTTCAGCAGCCTTGAGTGTCTCTAAGTTGACATGGTTTGATGTGCGATTCTGGTTATTCCGTTTCCACAAGTAATCCGCAAAGTAAAAATAAGGAAAACAAAGGAAAACAATTCAAAATCTTCAGGGAAATTGGTGGGTCGTGCACCTCACCCTCTGTTTCTTCTAGATTCGCGGGTCACAGCTTGTTCCCGGCACTAGGGAAGGTGCCCTTTTTGCTCACTGTCTCCTGAAAGAAAATAATTAAAGTGGATTGTGCGGTCTGATAACTAAGTTGTAAATCCCGTAGACAATACATAATGACTCCAATCGTAAGTTCTTTGTGTTTTTTTGTTTTCTTTTTCAAAAATTATATAATAAAATAAAACTTCTAACTACAATGTTTTGTATTATACAGTGGAATTAATTCCGAATACATTTTTTCAACAACACAATTATTTACAGATGAATATAAGTTAGTTGTAAAAAAGAAAAACTTATCTGCAATTTTAATTCTTTTTTCTCTATTTCTTTTAGTATTCCCGTCGCCTGATGGTCAGTGAGAATGAGTGAGCGGACAGTGTGGGGAAAAAGTTTCAGCAGCTGGGAGCTAGTTAAGACTATGCCAAAATTTGCTTGTGCCGGTATTTTTATACCGAATAACGGTGTGGATCTGGCGAAACACAGTGTTTTCTCCACCAATCAGTAATTACTACGTAATAATCATTTTTTCACCAAATGGTCACAATCACATTACTCAATCTTGCATTTTCCTTGCAAGTTTCTCACAAAAAGAAAAATCTGGTCCTTGGCTATGGGCCATCCCAGCTTTCAGTGAACCCAAAACAATGAATCATTATCATTCTCTCAATTTACATCGTTTTATTAGCAAAACAATATTGGTACAAAATATTATTATCAATCCGAAATTTTCCCTCGTTTCGTTATTGACCAACCAAATAGAGTCCGCAAGGCAATCGGGAACCGCTCGGGATTGTTAACACAGCAAAAGCTCCAATTCAACTCTACCATAACCGCCATTACCGTAAAATCCGACCAGCATAGGATCACACTAGGCTTTTCTGCTAGTGCAGTGATAAAACTTCTCAAATACACTTGTAATGTTAGGTTGTATTAAAGTGTTAACTTTAATTAAAATTAGATCCTTAATCGGATTTTTTATTATTATTGATTTTCGATACTTATCAGAGGCATTTCGATACAAAACCTACATAAGAAACTCCCAGACACATCAAGTATCTTCGTGTAAAATGTTTTAAAATCGGCCCAGCCGTATCCAAGTCCACAGGGAACAAACTCTGTCTGTCTGTCTTTCTGTCTGTCTGTCTGTCTGTCTCTCTCTCTCTCCCTCTCTCTCTCTCTCTCTCTCTCTCTCTCTCTCTCTCTCTCTAACACACACACATACAGACAAAGTTCTTTTTTTTTTTATAGTAGTAGAGAAAACATTTCACGGAATTTTCCGACAAAAAATACTGCTCTTTAATTGTACGTGTCAAAATGTATGATAAATGTTTGTTTGTTTTTTTTTTAATAAAATACAGTCACTTTTGAATCATTTTTATGTACCCGTGACAATTTGTTTGAGAATTGAAACAAAAAAATAAAAATTATATGTGGGTCCATCGCTGTAGGACTTCACCTCTGACTTTGGCAGGTCACGTGACGTTTTGTTATATGGTCTCGGTCTACAATTTCTTTAGAAACATTATTCCTATTCCTATTCTATTCCTATTATTCCTATTCTTATTTCTTCTAACCAGTTAATGTTTGTATAAACCTTGTTTGTGCTACATCATCTAATTTCTCTTTTAACGACGAATCCGCTGGCCTTACGTATCTCCGCAAAGTAAGAACTCCTTTTTTTATATCTATAAAAACACGTGAGACACTAAAACCTGTAAATTTGTAACCTTCAAGTCACCCCAAAATAAGAAGTGCATTGTAAAGTGAGACATAAACGGAGACATGGTTATTTTAAAGCAGTCAGTTATTTCAGCAAATATATCTAAAAAAAAAAAAAAAAAAAAAAAAAAAGGAAGCATGTTTACATAAGTAAATCGACATTTTTGTTTATGCCATCGAATAGCGAAAATATTTTTAAATTAAAAGTTGATTGTTTTTTGTTTTTAATATGTATGAATATTAGTTAGCTGGTTGTTGGATTCCTAATGGAACTAGCAAGGCGACCTGATGTTGGTCGGGATTTAAAGAGGATTAACAAATGTTCCACACTTCTAATCCTTTTGTTGTAATCGAAATCCGTGAAATTGCTCATTCGTCAATCAAATCAATTGATTGCTTGCTCTAGTCAGAAATCACCGCTGTGCACTGGGAGGAAGCTTCCCGTCGTCACTTAGCCTACAATTCATTGTAGTCGACATTGCAATGTAGAGAAATTAATGTTGATTTTATGAAATTATTTTTAATTTTATATAATGACTTGAATTAAGTTTAAAATGCAAAAGTCAAGTACTATGGTCCAATTATACTCTAAACAGAAGCGCACATTTTGAACACGCTTCTGTCTTATCAAAGGACATACTTTTGATTTTATAGGCCGAATTATTTTGCTTGTGTGGTGATAAAACTTCTTGAATGCAATTATGTTGGTAGGCTTCATAAAAGTGTTAACTTTGATCAAAATTGGACTGTTTCTTCCTTAATCAGATTTATTCGATTATCGATTTCTGATATTTATCAGAGGTATTCCGATACAAACTCTAGATTGTCGAAGCAAAGTGCTTTTTTCTTTGAGACGAGAGCCATTCATATCAATCATGGCCAAGTAGCGATCAGAGTATGATAAGATAGAATCTTGGTTTTGGGTGCGTTAAAATAAACCAGTCATCTTTTTCCCCATTGCGCCACGTGCTTTAGGTCATAGGAGAGAGAACCGGGCAAAGCTAGATCGTTACTTGTCTTTAACGAATTTCCATAGATGATAATTTCGTCTACGTATATGTGGACGAATCAACTGTATGACTCACTGCTTGACCAATTTAACTGATTTTTGGAATATAACATCTTTATTCTGTGACGGCTACATAGATTTTTCTTTAGTTTGTCACTTTAAAAAAAATTATATAAAAATACTTCATCAAAAAGATAATGAACTCAAAAATTCTTTTTATACAAAAAAAAAAAAATTAATGGAATTTAGAAACTGTAAATGAAAACACAAATGATCACGTTAAAATATGCTTGAGACTTTTTTTAAGGTTTCCTTCAGTCTTGACAGACTATAGATACCCAGGGTAAGGGTGATTGTGCGTGAAATTTTTGTGGCAAGGGTTGCGCAATCTTCAACCACATCTCTCCTGATTCGACATTGTTGTATACCAGTGGAAAGTGGAGGTTCATGACGACTGGAAACAATGCCGAGATAAGCGGAAAGCACATACAGCGCCTAGAATTCCCAAATGTTCATTCACCTGGTACTAGCCAGGCTCAACGTTGTTTCACTTTGGTGATCTGACGGGAACCGTTGTGTCAACGTAATTATGCCGTATTAACATACGGCTCGAGACTAAACGTATGTTATATTTATTGACTCTCGATATCGAAACCAAAATCTCTTCAAAATATATGAATAAAACTGTGACAAGTTCTATATAAGAGAGTCATTCAATAGAGAAGTTTTTTCTTATATAATGATTTTAATACAGATTTAATTCTTGTATAATGATTTTAATACAGATTTAATTCTTGTATAATGATTTTAATACGGATTTAATTCGCATTATTTTAATTTTTTGTTTTTCTTTTTCCCATTTAATTTCTTTTGCAGATTCAAGAAAAACACTTTGAGAGTTTGGACGATTACTAGAGATTGCCAAGAAGCATGCTCTAGGATTGGACAGCGATCAAGTTTTTGGTTGCTGAATGATGTGAACCAGTCGAAATTCATATGAGAATATCAATTGCATATGGTGCCACATGTTTCATCTGAAAAAATGTCCACAAGTGGAATGTCCACAAGTGGGCAAAATTGTTTTAGGAAATTATTTTTAAATCCCGTAGACAATAAAAACTCCAATCGTAAGTTCATTGTTTTCTTTTCTTTTTTCATATAAAACTTTAAGTAACAAATACTAGCAGAGCGGGATTGAATGATGATCAAAAAATGTTCAACACTCTCACACTTTTATTGTCATCAAAATCGGTGAAATCACCCATATTTTAGTCAAATCGATTGATTACCTATTCTAGTAAGAGACTCGAACACACAATGTATATGGAGGAAGTGTCACATGCCTCCCTGCAGTGAATAAGGTAACAAAACATTGTAGTCTACATTACACTGTAGAGAATATAATGTTGATGTTATAAAATTATTTGTATTTAATGGCTCCACTTAATAATGGTATGAATTGAACTTTAAAATGCAAAAATCAAATATCATGGCTCAATTGTGCTCTACAAATAAATATTCCCAATGCGCTACTGCCTTATAAAAGAATCTACAGTTGATTTTATTTACTGGTGTAACCTGACGAAGACTCTGAGGGTTGTTCACGGGTAAACAAGTGCAGTTCTAGGTGGTTCTGATTTCGGAACTCCCAAGAAAGTTCAGCAGTTTGGCCTTGATCGACTATATGATGACAGGGTTTGATGCTCAATTCTGGTTATTTCTTTTTACAAGTAGTCTGCAAAGTAAAAAAAAAAAAAGGAAAACAATTAAAATTCTTCAGGGAACTTGGTGAGGCGCGCGCTCCACCCTGTGTTTCTTTTAAATCCGCGGAACACAGCCTGTTCCCGGCACAAGAGTAAGTGGTCTTTTCGCTTGCTGTCTCCTGAAAAAAAAAACTCAATTGACTGTGCGTCCTGAGAACTAAATTATAAATCCCGTAGGCAATAAATAATAATTCCAATTGTAAGTTCCTTTTTTTTTTCAAAAATTATATTCTCAAATTAATTACATAGGCGGCATTGAATATAGCATCCAATTGGTCAGCAAGAAAATAAAAAGAATAAAATACATAGATACATTACAACATTTACCTGACTAGCTTCTATTAAAAGATATTAATTTTCTTTTTTTCTCTTCTTATCTCTCCTACTTTTCCAAAACGCTGTGTTCGGGTGCGTTCTCAGGTCAGATATATATATATATATATATATATATATATATATATATATATATATATATATAGAGAGAGAGAGAGAGAGAGAGAGAGAGAGAGAGAGACAGCAATCCTAAATCCGATTAGTTGAAGTTATTTTTTCTTGTTTGATTATTGACCAACCAAATGGAGTTAACAAGGCAATCGGGAACCGCCCGGGATTGTCCACACAGCAAAAACTCTAAACTCTACCACAACCGCCATTACTGTAAAATCCGACCGCCATAGAGTTACACTGAACTAGTGCGGTGATAAAACTTCTCAAATACACTTGTGATGTTAGGTTGTATGAAAGTGTTAATTTTAATCAAAATTTGATTTAAAAAAACTACGTAAGAATATCTTCGTGTAAAATTTTTTAAAAAATTGCCCAGCCGTATCCAAGACCATAGGAAACAAACTCTCTCACCCTCTGTCTGTCTGTCTGTCTGTTTGTCCGTCTGCCTGTCTCTCTCTCTCTCTCTCTCTCTCTCTCTCTCTCTCTCTATCACACACGCGCGCGCGTGTGCGCGCGCGCACACGCACGCACGAACTGGAGATAACATTTCACGGAATTTTTCGACTAAAAATACTGCTCTTTGATTGCACGTGTCAAAATGTAAAATAACTTTTTTTTTTAAATAAAATACAGTCACTTTTGGACCATTTTTATGAACCCGTGACAATTTGTTTAAGAATTGAAACAGAAAAAACCGATTATTCATGGGTCCGTGGCCGTAAGACTTCACGCAGGTCACGTGGCATTTTGTTATACGGCCTCGATCTACAATTTCTTTAAAAACATTATTCCTATAACTTAAATTCTTCTAATCAGTTAATGTTTGTATAAACTACTTTTGCTACATCATCTAATTTCTCTTTTAACGAAGAATTAGCTGGCCTTACGTACCACCGCAAAGTAAGAAATCCTTTTTTTTTTATATCTATAAAAACACGTGAGGAGGCACTAAAACCTGTAAATTTATGACCTTCAAGTCACCCCAAAAAATAAGAAGTGCATTGTAAAGTGAGACATAAACGGAGACAAAATTAAAAATTAAATATTTAAAAGCAGTCAGTTATTTCAACAAATATATCTAAAAAAAAAAAAAAAAAAAAAAAAAGGAAGCATGTTTACATAAGTAAATCGATATTTTTGTTTATGCCATCGAATAGCGAAAATATTTTTTAATTAAAAGTTGATTGTTTTTTGTTTTTAATATGTATAAATATTAGTTAGTTTATTGTTGGATTCCTAATGGAACTAGCAAGGCGACCTGATGTTGGTCGGGATTTAAAGAAGGTTAACAAATGTTCCACACTTCTAATACTTTTATTATCGTCGAAATCTGTGAAATTGCTCATTCGTCAATCAAATCAATTGATTGCTTGCTCTAGTCAGAAATTGCCGCTGTGTACAATGGTCTAATTATACTCTAAACAGAACCGTTCATTTTGAACACGCCTCTGTCTTATTAAAGAACATACTGTTGATTTTATAGGCCGAGCCATTCTGCTTCTTGAATGCAATTATGTTGGTAGGCTTCATAATCGTGTTAACTTAGACCAAAATTAGACTGTTTCTTTTTTAATCATATTTTTTCGATTATCCATTTTGGATACTTATCAGAGGTATTCCGATACAAAACCTATCTAAACACTCTTAGGTACATAAGGTACATGCGTGTGAATTTTTTTTTAATCGGCCTAGCCATTTTAGAACCTATAGGAACGAACTTACACACACAAAGTGTCTTTTAAATATAAGTAGATAGATAGATAGATAGATAGACCGTAGTCGATGACTATACAAAGATCTCCTTTTCACTTTCAAGAGATGTTGCTAATCCTTTCCCTGTATTATTGCACTTACCCATAAACCTAACACGATAATCCCAAGTGTCCAATAAAGAAGCGTAACGTATGATATTTTGTGTTTTTGATATGCCTTGACAGGGGCTTAAATCCCTCTCCATTCGGTTTCCGGGTCTAAAATGCACCACACATTGCTGTTAATGTTTTTCCTTTACCCTTTATAAAGTCAATCATGTTCTGCTAAGATAGAATTAAAGAAAAACCATTTTCATTTATAAAAAAACCCCAAACCAAACACCATAAATAAATATTTGAAGATAAGAAATTATTCAAAAATTATTGAATTCGGTATTAAATAGACTGAAAAAAGCGTTGATATGCCGGAAAACAAAATAATCAAGCCAAACACAATGAATAAATATTTGAAGAATTTAAAAACAAGATAACTAAACCAAATCAAACCCTGTCCATTAACGAACACCTTAACCATTATACTAAATGAGCCAGTTGTGTTTGACGACATGTCAACGCACGAAATAAAACACCGAAGTTAAGCGAAGTTTAGCCTGGTCAGTACAAGAATGGTGACCATTATGAAATACCTGTCGTTCTAAATAAGGGACGACGATAACTCCCTTCAAAAACCTACTTAAATCTGCCTCGACTGGAATATGCTTGCGTCTTATGGGAACCACTTATGAACTCAATATTTCCTAGAAATGTTTCCGAGTATTCACATGCAGGTGCAGAAAAAAAGCGGGTTCACCATTCCAACCCAGGGTGGATGCTGCATTAATGCAATACGTCATGTAAACAGTTGTCATATAATTTTATGTTGAAACCATATGTACGTTGTGTATGCGAATAGTTTATAGCTTATTAATTTGTTTTTTTTTATGAGCATAGGTTATGAATAAATTGCATGTATACGGTTTATCCTATTTTAAATCATAGATGGGAGAATTTTAGATCAGAATGAACCTTATAGTCATGACAACTAAAAGATAACTTTTTATTCATCAAAGCTCCCTAACTGGGGCCTCATGACCAAATGCACAACTCTTTTATATATCCCTATGGCTTGAACGTAGGTGTCTTTGTTGGTTGGCTGGATGGTCACAATGATGGATATGACATGTCTTATATTATTATGTAAAAAGGTGTTATCCTCGCTCTTATCCTTTTGTGGTTTAAAAATATAATTTGCATATGAAAGGAGTGGCTACTAGAAGAGAATGAATTGTGGAAGAGAACGAATTGTTTTTGCAGCGAAGAGAACACATCGAAGTCGGGAAGTTTTTCTGATGACGGGAATGTCGTAGGATGGTAATTTGTTTTTCTTCTTTTTAAATTACAAGCTATTTTCTGCAAGAAAAGTGCAGTTTTTGACCATGTTATAGAGGAGATTTAATTACGAGTTTGGAGTTGGACTTTTAAGAAATGACGCTGTAAAGTTAAGGAAAGGTTACAATTAAATTCTAAAGTCGGAATTTTTAATAAGGATGCGAGAATCGGACTTTTTGAAAATTCGAGTCGTCAGCGTATGGAAAAGATTAAATTACGATTCGAGTTGAATTTTTGAAAAATATCGTCACATCATAGAGAAGTGATAAAAACGATTCGAGTTGGACGTTTTTATTTTTTTGTTTGTTTACAAGAATATGAAGGACTAGTTGTGTCTAGCCGTAGATGGAGAGCTAGTTGTGTCTAACTGTGTATAGAGGGCTAGTAGTGTATAGCTAGGTATGGAGGAGGGTTGTGTCCAGCTATGTATGAGTAGCTAGCTGTGTTTGGCCACGTATAGAGGGTTAAGTGTGTCTGGTTGTGTGTCGGGGACTGTGTCTGGCCATGTGTCAAGGATTATCTGGGTCTAGACGTGTATCGAAGGCTAGTTGTGTCTAGTCGTGTATCGAGGATTAGTTGTATCTAGCCGTGTATCGAAGGTTAGTGTCTAGTCGTGTATCGAGGACTGGTTGTGTCTAGCCGTGTACAAAAGGCTAATTTGTCTGGTCGTGTATCGAGGGCTAGTTTTATCTGGCCGTGTATTGAAGGCTAGTTTTGTCTGGTCGTGTATCGAGGGCTAGTTTTGTCTGGCTGTGTATCGAAGGTTAGTTTTCTCAGACCGTGTATTGAAGGCTAGTTTTGTCTGGCCGTGTATCAAGGGCTAGTTTTGTCTGGCTGTGTATCGAAGGTTAGTTTTCTCAGACCGTGTATCAGAGTTTAGTTTTGTCTGGTCATGTATCGAAAACTAGTTTTGTCTGGTCGTGTATCAAGGGCTAGTTTTTTTTTTTCTGCACGTTTAGTGAGACTGTTTGAGACTTCGTCAGACTATGAATCACTCGAGATATAAGGTCCATATGATGTGAAATGATCTTTAAAGATTATGTGGTTTCAAATAATTATTTACATATAAGAAGAGTGGCTGCGATAAAAATGGCGAGTTGTTGAGGAGAACGAGTCGAGTATTTGGCAGCAAAGAGAACAGGTCAAGTTGGGGAATCGTGCTGATAATGGAATGCCCTGGGAATATGGCAATTTCTTTCTTTTTCTTTTTTTAATTATATCTTTAACTGATTATGGTATGATACCTTTATTGCACCACTCGATGCCGTATTGCGACTTGGTCCTTAACCGTACGGTTCACTAAAGTAGTATTGTATTTTCATTGTTACTTGCATTATAATATTAATATTCCACGTGTTATATAAACACTTCTTACTTTTTGGCTTGTGAAACGACAGCATTTTCAGCTTTCATCTGGGTTTTGTTAATACTGAATATTGCAAAGGACTAAATTTGGGGGTGGGATACAATATATGACCATGTGATGGAGTTGTATTATGCGTTATAGTAAACATGTAGATTATCACTTCGTAGTAAAGAAATCAACCGAAGAGGGCGAGACAGGGACAATATTAAGGCACGAACTTTAAAGAAGCGCCAGAAACATAATCACGTTAGACACTGAGACAAACAGACGGCATCAATAATAGCAAGGCGTCTGCTTTCCTTCTTTTTTTTTTAAATGCATATTTTAATCTATGAAAACTCGTGATGCGCTAACTTGTAAACTCCCGACCTTTAGGTCATCCCGAAATAGGAATTGCATTGTAAACAGCGAGATAAACGGCGACATAAACGGCGACATGGATATTAAAAATCGTTCATTTATTTCATCAAAAATATCTAAAAAAAGAATTAACAGAAAATGTTTACATAAGTAAATCGATGTTTTTGTTTATGCCATCGAAAAGTGAAAACATTTTAAAAATAACTCGAAATGATTTTTTTTAAATTAGGTTCATCCCGGTTCTTAATATCGATAAAGGGTTTTCGGTTGCTATTGAGTTTACAGAAATGAATTGATCAACTGTAATTGAGAGCGACTTATTTGTTATCTCCTCACTCGCTGTTACGGCGAGCTGTAAGAAATGGCGCCCTTTCTTTCCTCGGGTTGTTACACTTACCCTTAGTTTTAACATTATAATGCTGAGTGCATTAATTTTTTTTTCTTTTCTTTTTTTTTTTTTTTTTTTTTTTGTATGACTTGTATGTATGAAACTGGCCTCCCTGCCAATTAGCAGTCAGTCTAAACATTATATAAAATGATTGGTTGGGTTTGACGTTATATCAACGTTGACACACCGGTTCTCATTAGATCACCGAAGTTAAGCTTCGTCAGTAACAAATGGACGAGGAATTGGGTAAACAACGTCTTGTATGTAATGACACCTCCATACAAAAGCTAACGTCGTCTAAATTATTTCCCTTGACCAAGTTATACATTCGGTTTCTTGTAAATTCAGTATCAAATAGATACTTCTTCCTGTATTCAGATGAGGATGAGAGAGTAAGCCGGTACAATCATTTCACCATCCAAGGCGGATGCCACACTAAGTCCTACCTAACTAATATTCCTGGTGAACCAAGTGCAAAAGAGATTCAGATAATTGCACTTAAGGGAACAACGAGGATACTAAAAAGAGCTCTTGGCTAATTTCAATAAAAAGCAGGGCAATGTTGGGAGCTGATTCGGCTGCCCCATACCCAGCATTACAAACTTCAAGGGAAGAAAAAAAAAACGCAATGCCAGCACTTAATGTTTAATTCTATGCTTAACCCGTACGTATGTCATGTATAGGAATAATACATGAATTATAAATGTGTAATATGTCGCGCGGATGCGATATATTCGTTTGAAGTAACTGAGTGGGCATTGCTACTTTTTGAGTAATAATATCGTAAGTCGCTTTACTGAACGACTTTTTATGGTCGGAGTTGCTATTTCTTGACGTGAAGTTTGTGACGTACCCTTCGATGCCTCTTCCGAGCCGCCCCACAAGTCGGTGTTTATAACTAAACCAGCCAATCATATTCTTGAAAGCAGAAAAAATCCGGATGTAGTCATATTCATTACATCAAAGTATTATATTTGGCTTTCAAACGATCTTATGGCTGCGGTATAAGAAATAGCAGCTGTGGTTTTAGAATACATGTGTATTTGAAGATCGAAGCGGTCAGCGACATGCAATTGATCTTATACTTCCGCTAGAATAAATAGTTCTGAAGATCGAAATTGTCAGCTGTATTTGATTTAGTGGCATTTCTAATTCCGTAGAATAGATAACCGCATTAGATTTAGAGATTTAAATGATAAGCAGTATTTTGATTGATCTGATTGAATTTGTTTTGAAATTAGCTGTTCGCAGAATGGAATATAGAATAGTTCATTTATTCAATAAGGGTATATAAACATTTAGTTGGGGCATAGAGGGGACTCTTTATGCCAAGGCTTTTCGAAGCTTAATGCTTTTCATCAGAAGAGTAGAGAAGATGCTAGGTAACATAATGGGGATGCGACGTTTAGCGTGGGGTTCACCAGAAACGAAATAAATCAATAAAATTATAGATGATGTTGGGGGGGGGGGAGTTATATCGAATTCTAAGATAAAGGAGGAGCGTATTATACAGAGTGTAATGCAAAGAGGTGTATAGGGTTTCTATCATATTAGTAAATGTAGGTAGTTTATGTTTTAAGGATCAGGGGGTGTAGGGTGGATGGGTGGTAGTTCTATTTTATCGGTATGTAAGATGAAAATTATCTATACAGCTCCAATTTATATTATCCCGATAAGTCTCCTCTTATAGAATTGAACTTAATCTCTTCTTCTAACTCACTAAGCTATATATATATATATATATATATATATATATATATATATATATATATGGAGAGAGAGAGAGAGAGAGAGAGAGAGAGAGAGAGAGAGAGAGAGAGAGGGAGGGAGATGTGTGTGTGTACGCGTATATGTGGGTGTAAGGATAATGACGTTGTAAAGAACTAAACGAATTGCGATATTTATATGGAAATTACATAAGACTATATGTATTTCTTAGCAATTGAAATGGTATGAATCCTGATTTTATTTTAAATACTACAGATGAAATAAAGACCCATAAAAATAACTCTATCCGGTAAAGAGCAACAAACAATAGAATATGTTAACAAGATTATGAGTAAAGTTACATAGGAACTTTATTACATAACCAAGGCAATAAGGGTGACAGAAATGGAAATAAGAGAGAAACCTCTTTAGGCCATGTCATTTCGAAACAAAATGCTTCGCGTTGGAAGTGAAGAAAAAGTCAGCATTAAGCAAATGTAAATGTAAAAAAGACAACACTGATTTTAAAAACAGATTAGAAATGGAAAAAAAATTCTGAAATATTGGGTGGGATTAATATGATGGGGTTAAAAGAGAGATAAAGAATTTTCTCCCTTGTCCCCCTTTCTGTAACCCTTGTAACCATATTTATAATGTAATAAAGTTCCTATGTAACTTTGCACTTTATATTTTTAATATATTACTCGCAGGACCTGTGGAAATTCCACAGCGAACTCATATATATGCAATATGTTGATGTTAGCATTCTGTAAATGTTCAGTGTAAATGGAGACGCTCTGGTATTATTGTAGCTCTTTTGTTAAAACTGCAAAAATATTTACCTAAGCCAGAAGAGACGACCGGCGTAACCTAATCGTAAAGTACGCTTAAATATGACATTTTAATTTTTGCAGATTTCAGATATATTATTATAGAGTTAATGTTTTATCGATTTTAATATATTATAAAGTTGCGATTTCAAAAATAAAAAAATATATTCATATGACTTCGGTGTGTCAGCTAAAATCGAAACCGAAACCAAAACTTATGAAGAACTTTGGTAAAATTATTTATTACAAGAAATGGAAGTCCATAACAATTAAACGACTCAGGTGTAAGCGTGACACAGAATCGTGTGTATATATATATATATATATATATATATATATATATATATATATATATATATATATATATATATATATATATATATATATTACACGGAAGCCACTCAGGGATAAGGGTTATTGCAAGTACAGTACTTTAGTTTGGAGATTTATTGAAGTGTTTACTTGAGGTGGCGGTTCATTAGGAATTAGTTTACGTTGGACTTGAAGACATCCAGGTTGTAGTCCGGTTGGAAGCAGGCAGACGTAACAGAGTTCAACAAGTGTGCAGTTCTAAGAAAGAAGCTTTGTTCATGGAATCTATGTTTTGATTTAGGCACAGATAAAGAGTGGGGGAAAATTTTGACAGTGGATTCAGCTAGACGAGTGTTTTTCGTGAAAGATTGGCGAGGGGGGACCAGAGATTGGAGTTCAGACGAGCACCTGCCATGGAAATAACGATAAAACAAGGATAGGCTCGCAAGTCTCTTCTGTGGGAGAGAGGTTGTAGGGAAGAGAAAAGGCCCCCCCCACTAAGCCACGAAGTCTATTTTGTACTCTGTCAAGGCAGGATAGGCTGTTTTTAGCAGCTCCTGCCCAGATATGGCAGCAGTATTCCATCCTTGGACGTACTTGACTTTTATATAGATAGAGAATCGCATCAGTAATGAGATATCTTCTGGAGCGGTAGAAGGATCCTACCATTTTTCCAGCAACCCTAGCAACAGACTTGATGTATGTGTTCCATTTCAGATCAGGCGTAAAGGACAACCCCAGAAGCTTGTCAAAACATGGGGCTTCTCCTAGACGAGAGCCATTCATTTCAATTGATGCCAGATGGGGTTGAGAGCGTTGATGATGTAAAGATAGGAGTTTGGTTTTAGATGCATTAAAAGTAACCAACCATTTCTCCCCCCACTGTATCACGCGCTCAAGATCAGAGGAGAGAGAATTAGAGAGAAGTTTGTCATTTATAGCCTTTAATAGGTTGCAGTAGATAGTCGTGTCATCAGCAAAGATGTCAACGAATGATTTAAGTATGTGTTTAGGGAAATCATTGATATAGATCAGGAAGAGAGTTGGGCCCAGGATTGATCCTTGAGGGACTCCAGCATTAATACTGCAAGCCTCTGATTTTTGTCCATCGACCACTACTCTTATGAGCCTATCGGAGAGAAATGATTTAATAATTGAGAAAACATTTCCAGTTATACCGTAGCTGGAAATTTTGTGAAGTAGGCCATTAGGCCATACCTTGTCGAAGGCCTTTAATATGTCAAGAGCAATTGCCCTAAGAAGGAAGCCTTTGTCAAGAGATTCACTAATCCTGTGAGATATAACCGTTAGCACATCTGCGGTAGATCTTGCAGAACGGAAACCATATTGTGTCACTAAGAAGGTTATTTATGCTGAAGTGGTTGACTATTTCTCTATTTAATATGGATTCCAGCAACTTACTCATAACACACAGGAGACTTATTGGTCTGTACTGAGAGGGAGAGGACTTATCACCTGAATTCTTAAATACAGGGCATACTGATGAGGTTTTCCAGGGAGTCGGAAAGCACTTCTTAAGGCAACGCTTAAACAGTTTCGTAAGTATGGGAGCAAGTTCTGGTTGAAGCGTTTTTAACACTATAATTGGGATGCCGTCAGGGGCAGTTGCTTTACTGGAATCAAGGTTCTTGATTAGCTTGGCGACCTCATGCACATATATTTGTATGTTACCTAGCGTGTTCTGTGTTATAGGAGGAAATACAGGAAGTTGATGGCCTTCGTCGCATAGGGTAGAATTAGCTGCAAAGTTCTTTGCAAATAGTTTGGCCTTGTCTGACGTTGACGAGATGACCTCTGGTCCATTAATAATGGTTGGGATAGAACGCACACTTCTGTTCAGGATCCTATTTGTTATTTGCCAAAACTGGTGGGAACCAAGCCGCTGATCAGCTACTTTGGATTTAACAGATTGGGCATATAGCTCTCTTGCATTTTTTATTACTCTTTTACAGTGGTTGCTGGCGTTCTGAAAGCAGCTTTACTCTCAGTGCATCTATTACGTTGGTAGTTATGGAAAAAGTGAACCATGGCTGGCTGTTAGGTTTTTGTTGGAATTTTTTAGATGGTATGAATCGGTCTATGCCTACAATTAACCATTCGGTCAGGTCTGATACTATAGAGGACACATCCTTTTTAAACATGGAATGCAGAGGTAGATCAGATATGAATGTACGGAAGCTATCCCAGTCAGCCATAGTGTATCGGTATACAGTATGTGTGTGTGTGTGTGTGTGTGTGTGTGTGTGTGTGTGTGTGTGTGTGTGTGTGTGTGTGTGTGTACTAACTGGGTTACTCGGCATTGTCCGGGTTCGAATGTAGGATGGTATCATATGCAATACATTAATATTAAAGAGGGTTTATTCAATGTTGTCGGCTAGATATCTTACCTAGTGAGCTATTTAAATATATGTTAATACCCTAAACCTAATGCTTATATAACTTCTTAGAAGAATGTCATTAGCTTATTTACGGGACATGCAGAACTATTTCTAGTATGCAAATTGTATATATATATTTATATATATATATATATATATATATATATATATATATATATATAAGAGTAGGTAGTAGTCTGCTTGAAGCATTGTTGGTAAAGGAATATATGGAAGTTTTAAAAGCTAAAACAATGCAAAGAAAAACCGGAATCATGAAAGTAAAAAAAAGAAAAACAAACAAATGTAGACGGGTATGTTTGAGTAGAGAAATTATTATTATTATTATTATTATTATTATTATTATTATTATTATTATTATTATTATTATTATTATTTAATTAATTAATTTTTAAAAATATTTTGTAAATATTTAAGAAAAAACAAATTAAATAATAATAATAATAATAATAATAATAATAATAATAATAATAATAATAAATAACAGCAAGAATAGATAAACTAAAACTTAATATAATAAAAAAGAGATAAAAAAAATAAGTAACGGGGAAAATGATGACAAACTCAAAGGAATGTAGATTGATTGTGATAAACGAGAGGGAAGAATGGACCAGATCAAATTAGCAAGTAACAAACACGGAAAAAAATTAAATAAAACACGGAAAATAAAGTAAATAACCATACATAAACTGAGAAGTAATATTTTAACGAGTAAGGATATATATATATATATATATATATATATATATATATATATATATATATATATATATATATATATATATATATATATACAAACCAGGAAAATAAAATATATTTATAGCAAGTCAGTAAAACTTTCTAAAGAAGGTAAAAAATTAAGTTTTACAGAGTTATCTTCCTTATACTATAATTTACTGAATATAGTATTGTATGGTGTGTACGTGTGGTATATATGTATTTATGTGTGTATATGTATTTATGTGTGCGTGCGTTTGTGCATGTGTAGTAGGTATATATAATATATATTTACTAAACTTTAGAAATAAAAGAAAGAAAGGAAAAGACGAAAGTAATAAAGTTAAGCCCACCATAATTTACCCGGTACTACATACTTAAGGAAAAAATATATAAATAAATGCCTATATACGTAAACAAAGATGGAGTATTATAGCTGCAAAATAAAACAAATAAAAAATACATAAAATTAGGCCTGAATTACCCACCTTACCCACGAATACAAATACATAAAAAAACCTAAAAATAAAACAACACAAAATAAAAACATAAACAGCAGCAACAAAAGGAATATATATATATTTAATACAAACTAGTATAAAACATATATATATGTTTATATATATAATAATTATATAATAATAAAAAGATAAAATAAGGTCTAACACAGTCATCTTCTCCCCCCTTATACAATAGGTCACGTGAATTTTCACTGCGATACTATTATTGAAAAGAATGAAAACCCTTATCCGCATAATAATAATAATAATAATAATAATAATAATAATAATAATAATAATAATAATAATAATAATAATAAATTATATAATATTAGATAAAAAAATATACATGCTTATAACAGAAATATAAAAAAATAATAATAATATAAGTAAAATAAAATTACACCCAGCTCCTTACGGCTAAAATAATCACACCTTTCTGCGATCCTGACGTTTTTCTGCAATCTTGTCCCATTCTCTTCTGCCATCTTGAATATACTTTTGTTTTCTATTTTGAAAAGGGGAGGCTCCTTCTCTCCCGAAATTAATCAAAGTTCCATACCACCAACGGACTTTATATACACCGGACATACCAGCAACTTGGTTATAAAATAATTATACATTGAGGTGAGGAATGATAGACGAATAAACAGTTAGACATTTCTCTACTCAAACATACCCGTCTACTTTTGTTTGTTTTTCTTTTCTTTGCTTTTATGATTCCGGTCTTTCTTTGCATTGTTTTTGGCTTTTAAAACTTCCATATATACATTTATATTTATATTAGGTTTTGTGTTTATAGACAGACATACACACAGAGAGGTGTTTCTCTTCTCTCTCACACACACATGTGTTTATCTTCACACACACATATGTATATATATATATATATACACACGCACACACACACACATGCACACACATGCACACACACACACACACACACACATATATATATATATATATATATATATATATATATATATATATATATATATATATATATATTATACACATATATTTTATATTAAAAAATCGTCTATGCTGGAGTGTCCCGTGGACAAAGACAAGAGAGAAAGAAGAGAGATCTGTCTTTGTTGCTTGCCAGGTTCTCTCTCGTCCCTTTCAACTGGACACTCCAGCACAGACGATTTTGACTGGAGATAGCAGCTGGGCGACCTACTCACCCAAAGAATTGCTATCTTATTTACAGATAACAATGTGATAATGCGTTCAATATTGTGGCACTGGATACAGCTGCTAATTCGTAGATTTTTCCGTCCCAGCAGGGATAAGGTGAATATTAAGGAGACAAAGAAACGAAGCAAATATCCGGAACTAGCTAGAACGATAAAAGGGATATGGAACACGAAAAAAGCCAAGATAAAGTCAAAAATCGTAGGAGTAACAGAAATGATCATGAAATACTTTGAAAAAAAGAATAGGAGAAATTGGAATCAGGGGAAAAAACTCAGAAGATGCAACAAAAAAGCAATAATTAAAACGGTTGAAAATTATAGAACGCGGAAATTAACCGATATAAACTATGAGCAGTAACCAGTAACTTGAATACTACAGTAGAAATAAGACAAAAATTGAATACGATTACAAGGAACCAAAAAAACTGACAACCTTAAAATGTTAATTACGCCCCCCCTCCGCAAAAAAAATAATGACGCTTACATCGGACAGCGCCCAACCAAAGAGTCGTAAAGTGTCCAGAAGGACCGAGAAGAAAGAGCATTAACTAGAAATCTACTGGAAAAGTAGAACACCAGAGCCTTATGGAGGTTTCTTGCCACCAAAGCCCGATGGAATACCAATAAACGTTGCCAGCGATAGATCAAAGATTAGCGACTGTTTTGATAACGTGAAGTCATCTGCACTGGTTATCGAGAGAAGTGAATAGCACTGGAAATCTGGGGAGACTTATTGTCACTCAGATTCCAGTGAACTCTACAGGCTGGTGATGGCAGAGGGTGATAATAATAATTAACAGAAAACGAAAACCGACTTTCACCTTTGCATTCGTCCTTTCTTGATTTCAGTCCCGCTTATGCCCGCTACATCATCACATTACTGTCTTTTATGAATTATCTTACATTTAAACTTAAAAAGAAAAAAAAATTGTACTAGTAAAACTCGGTTAATCATCCGGGTTTTGTGTATGGTTAATATAAGTGCAGTTAATGTGACTGCCAGTGGCAAAGTAGGTGAGCAGATTTAATTATCGTTTAAAGCCTACATTTAAGAAATTGTCTAAAGAATGAAAAGAAAAGAAAAAATATACTCAAAAATGAATCTTGAAATCTGAGTTGGTAAATAGGCGTGGAGGCGAAAAAAAAAATGGGTGTCACTGGCAAAGAAGTTATAGTTGCAGGCGAAGGTGATGCAAGGAAAAATATTTTGTGTAAAACTATTTATATAGACCAAATTCGGGATCTTTGTAGCGTTTTATAATCTCGTCAATTTCACGTCTGTCCGTCAAAATATTTAAAGCTATATAGAAGTGTAACGGACACAAACTGAAGAAACTTATGGAATAATCTGAACAGTTTCACCTTAATGTAACATGATATATATATATATATATATATATATATATATATATATATATATATATATATATATATATATGATGATGATGATGATGAAAATAATGGAAATAGTATTCCGACAAAATAGAGAAAATAAAAAGGAACAAACCGTATTATGTGTTCATCAACGTTTCGTCTTTATTTCGAAGTGTTGAGAATTTCAACCAATCTTATAAAAAACTTATAAAATACAATAAAACTTGGATGTCATACATTGAATACCACCCCAATGTTCCATCACTATATGGCCTGCCCAAAATTCACAAACCAGACATCCCTATGCGCCCTATAATATCCGGCATCGGTAGTGCCACACACAAAATTGCACGTGCCATATCCAACGTTTTGACTCCACTACTGGGCACTATCAGCACCTCCCACATAAAGAACTTCGGAGATTTACTGAACAAAATAAAAAACATTAACGTGCAAAACAAAACTATTCACAGCTTAGATATAACATCATTATATACTAATGTCCCCATTAAAAATGCTTGAATTTACTCCTTAAACATTTAAAAAAATCTAACATTAGCTTACCTTTTCCTCCCGACACTCTTATAAAAATCATTAGACTTATAATTAACATGACTTACTTTCATTTCAATAACAATTTCTATAAACAAAATTTTGGTCTTCCTATGGGTAACCCTCTTAATGGAGTATTAGCTTGCCTTTTCTTAGAATTTCTAGAATCTGGTCCTTTCAAATTCAGATTACCTCCAAACACAGAATATTTCAGATACATCGACAACGTCTTAATTTTTCTTCCTGAAAATACGCGCATAAATATCATTAGAAACAAATTAAACTCAGTCGAACCTTCCATAAAGTTTACTTATGAAACCGAAAACAATAACTCATTACCTTTTCTTGACATACTTATAATAAAATCCAATAATAAACTATCCTTCAAAGTTCACCGCAAAACTACACACAAAAACGATTACATACATTTCTATTCACACCATAACAATAAAATAAAAACAGGGATGATGATTGGTTTCTTCTTACGCGCTTTCAGAATTTGCAGTCCTGAATATCTGGACGAAGAATTCAAATACCTTACAAACATTTTGAAAACTTTGCAATATCCGACATATTTCATATTGAATGCTAAGAGAAAAGCCACACAAATATTTTCCAGAATAAATAATAATAAAAAATCATACACACCAGACCTTTCTCTCATAAACAGACATCTTCTTTTACCTACACACACC
>NC_136512.1:56408600-56436100 GCF_053919585.1 Euprymna scolopes | reverse complement strand
CAAGGCCTTTTTCAGTGGTATACAAACAGTTTTGTTTAATATCATGTGTATGGATAACAAGTGCAATATATCAAAAGCATTAATGAAAAATATAATATTGCAAGAAATAATGTATATTCATCATATATCTCACTAATTTCAAAAATATTTTATAATTCTCTGCTACTTAGTGACATGCAATATGGTGTGTTCTGCGAGATCTACAGCTGAAGTGCTAATAGGGAATCTCTTGATGGGGCTTCATTTCTAGAGCAATTTCTTTTGACATATCAAAAGTTTTTGATAAAGTATTGTAAAGGGGTCTACTTCACAAGATCTTCAGCTACGGAATAGCTGGAGATGTCTTTTCAATTATTAAATCCTCCCTCTCTGATAGATTTATATAAGTAGTGGTTGATCGGCAGAAATCAACGCTGGTTCCTCCTGGGGCCAATTCTCTTCCTGATCTTCATCAATTATCTCCCAAATTGAATTCTTAGGTCATTTGTAGACATTTATGCAAACGATACTACCATCTGATTCTCTCTTTAGATCTTGAGCATGTAGTGAAATAGGGAAAAAGGTGACTGGTTAATTTTAATGCATCTAAAGCCAAGCTTCTATCTTTCAATCATCAATACTCTGACCCACATCTGTTTTGGGGAAGCACCATGTTTTAACAAGCTTCTGGTCAAACCTTCACTTCTGATCTGAAGTGAAGCACATACATCAAATTCGTTGTCAAGGTTGCTGAAAAAATTGCTAGGTCATTCTGCCGCTCCAGTCGATATCTCACTGCCGATGCAATCTTCTACCTGAATGAGCTAAGTGCGTCATAGAATGGAGTACTGTTGTCATATCTGGGCAGGAGCTACTCATATCATCATATCCTGCCTTGACAGATTTCAAAATTGGTTTTGAAACATGGTAGGTGATGTATTTTTCTCTTCCCTGCAACCTCTTTTTCACAGAAGAGACATTGCGAGCATATTTCTGCTCTATCGTTATTTTCATGACAAGTGGTCGTCTGACCTTTTATTTATGGTCTCCACTTGCAAAACTTTCACAAAAAAATACTTATCTATCAATAACTACTATCAATAAGTTACACTCTCTATCTGTGCCTAAATCTAAATGCAGATTCCATGAACAAAGCTTCTTTCTAGAACTGCTCGCTTGTGCTACTCTTTTCTGCTGGCCTGCTCTCCAGTTGATTATAATATGGTCGTCTTCAAATCCAATGTAAACACGTTCTTATTGAGCCGGTCGTTAAATAATCAAATTATACTCAATTTCACTACCGATTACTATGCTGTTGTCCAGGTGACCACTACACACTCATTAACCTTCATTCTTAAGTGGCCTTTGGACCTTGAAAAGTAGAAAATCTCCTATAATAAAAATATCAATGAAAAATGCTTGTTAATCCGAAATATCTGAATTTAAATAATTGTTTCATTTATTAAAAAAAAAAAAACATTCTCGCATTGTGATGTATGGTTTTATAACTGACTAGTAGCCTTTCCGGCATTGCTCGGCCATAAAATATCCTTAAATATATTTTAGATTATGCAGATTTCGTTTATATCATAATGGAGCCAATTTCATATTGATTATTATATTGTACCCAATATATAGTAGTGATTTCAAAAGTTTGTTGTTTTTAAGTATGACTTTGGTGAAATCAGCAAGAATCGAAACCGAAACGTTCAGCTTTCTAGTGTAATCGCTATCATCTGAACTAAGGACATTGATATCAAAACTTTACAAATTAATGCAGTTTAATGTATAGATGTATATGTATAGTTGCGTATGCGTAAAAGAGCATTTAAAGTTGACTATGCCTGCAAAGTTCTAATTTTGTAATTTTGAACACTTTATAGCTATTTTTACCGGCTAAAGCAAAATCGAATTTGTTCCACATTTTTTCTGAATCTCGTATATATCATGTTTTAAGTCTGTAGACCAAAAATTGAGAGAGTTGCTTGGCAGAAACCGTTCTGCACGCATGCACACAGACAAGGTCACTTTATATATATATATATATATATATATATATATATATATATATATATATATAGAGAGAGAGAGAGAGAGAGAGAGAGAGAGAGAGAGAGATTATCATATTTTCGTTAATCGATGCATCTGATGTAGTAAAATAGAAACTCTTCCTAACACACTGGCAATAATTTGGTTCCATCCTTCCCTTGAGTGTTCTAATGAGATGGATTAATTTACAAGGGTCTGTATTAGAAGCTGAGCAAAATTATTTAATTGTTGAATTTTTTGCATTTTGGCTAAATTTGTTAGTTTGCAATCGCTAAAATCCCACACAAAAATTTAACAAAAGATAAAATTAAAAAGAATGGTACTCATGCAGAATTTAAACCACCCCCACACGCACACACCGGATTCCAATTAGTTTAGGGTTCAACCGGCCATCGTGGTGACCGAATTCAGCCGAGCGTTGTCCAAATGTTTAAATACTAAACCAACATTTTATTTATTTTTTTACAGAATTAATTAATGATGGGAGTATTTTTTCTGTTTATTTTCTTAACATCTGTTGACCAAAAAAATAATTTGTGCACTCTCTTGAAAAAAAAAATCTAACTTTTCTCTACTTTCACTTAACTATTTACAGGGTTTATATAAGGCATTCATCTTTTCTTTTTATAATAAAAATTATGTTTTCAAAAAGAAATGTTTACTGCCAACTTTCTTTAAAAAAAAGTGCAAGTTTTCCTGAAAAAAAAAAAAAACTTTCGCCTAACAATTTAGGGTAAAAAATTGACCTTTTCTTGGGGGAAAAACAACTTTTATTCATAAAAAAATTGCGAAAATAATAAAATAAATAAACAATACAAAATGCAATTTTTTATGAGGAATGTGTTCCATTTTAACAAACTGAGTCACAGCAACGCGTGGCCGGGTATAGCTAGTATATATATATATATATATATATATATATATATATATATATATATATATATATATATATATATATATACAAAATTAAAAATTCAAAACAGAAATATAACTATTGGTATCAGAATCGATATTTATAGTCTCATCCTATCCTTAAAAACTTCTTAATATTCAAGTAGAGCATCGCTATATGATGAGACTTAAATCATGCAAAGTATTACGACTCGTTAAATGTATATTCGGGTTAGTGAATCTTTGTCCCATTCGAAGGCCCTTGATAAGATGCAGGAATGTATCTGCTATTTGATTGTTTCTTCTCTGTTTCTTTCACAGTTACTAGTCTCATTTTTTTTTCAAGAAATACTATTATGACATGTGTTCTTTAGAATTGTCTGATCTATTTCCTGTTTCTTTTATTCCAGCTCGTTTGACTCGTTGGTCTTGTTGTCCTCATCTATTCGCTGTTTTAATTTCTTATTTTAATACATATTCCTATTCCAGTAGTTTCTTCCTAAGAACAGTAGGCTTATGAAACTCTGCTTCTTTCTGTTATTACCTTACCTATAGGCTTAGTCTTTTTCAGACCCAAGGCCAACAGGAATCTCTTGCCTTTGCGAGAATCATCTTTGGTTCTTATTAGGTCCTTACACCCAGCGACTTCATGTCTTATCTCTGAAGCGATTTCTACAAAATAAAATGAATAAATATTATTTTAACCTTGACGTGTCAATTAATTACTAATTTATGACCAGGAGTTTACGATGTAACATTTATTTAAAGCAAAAGTCACTTGATAATTACTAACACGTTATTTGCTTTATCTCTGCAGGTGCGTACGTGCTTAGTGCCAGCTATTTTTTATATATATATATATTACTGGCAGGATGACTCGACCCTGCTCAGATATTAATGAAGACTGATAGTATGTACTTTTTCACTTTGCTTATAACACTATATTACTTTATTTGTTTTGACTGGTCACTTCTTCCCGTTTGCCTAATATAGTTAGAAGAAGCGTAAATGTTGGAAAACTTTCTAAATTAGTGCTTTATACATATAGTTTGAATTAAATTAAAATCGGATATCCGTATTTGAAATTTGAAGTAAGTTCTGTCCTCATGGGTTACATAGAGGATAACGTAGACATTCAGGATCATTTACATTATTTTCTCCGGAGAATTTTCTACGTATGATAAAATTTTATCAAAATAGGATGCATTAGAAATTAAAAGGTAATTCGACCTTCCTTAGGTTATAAAGCACCTAAATTTTCAGAACCACATTGTCGTCCTTATAAAATGTTATGCATATGATTCAAATTTCATAAAAAATATAATATACGATTAGTTGAAATTTTAAAAGAAGTTAACTACTTCCCCTTGCTCCCTTATGTTAAGGATTCGTGACCATTTGCATTGCCTTAACCAGAAAATGTTATGCCTTTGATTTAAATTTCATAAAAAATAAGAATGTTTTTTTAAGTTGTTTTTTTGGGAGGAGGGGTTATATCGCGTCGAATCGTAAAAATTTCCAGGTTCGTATCTGGGGGGCACGTTTAATTCACTGAGAGAGATGCATCCTCCGAATAAATTCTCCTGGTAGGTAGGCGACTAGATGGTACTCCATATAATGGTGTACTGGCAATCTGATGCAAGATGTGTTCCTGGACTTGCATGTTAAGCACATGTTTGCCGTGGTGAATGGTGACATCTGAAATCTGTGCGGCACGAAGTTGTACTTCGTGGATCACATAAAACACTTTGTAGCTGGGGCTGACTGAATTCTAACGAGCAAAATGTATACTCGTATTTCAGTTTTGACAATGACGGTATCGTTGTAGCCTTCTTAGGGTGCGGTTAAAGATTTTAAAACACTTCAAATAAAGTAGATTTTATATGAGAATGCACTTTTAGATGTCATGTAGATTCTGCAACATTTGATCGGATATGAAACACACAAGCATCGCATGCACATACTAACATTGATCGAGATTTACTCCAATCATTTCTTTCGTTCACAGTGTGGAAGATAAGAGTAAAATATTACTATCCCTAAAATATTTACACAAAGATATGAAATAAACATAATCTATATTCTAATTGGTTTCATAAAGTTTTACAATAATACCGTGGTCTCTGCTTTTGTACCGGACATCCATAAATAGCAAACGCAACATTTTATTGTATTTTATTTATAGTTTGAAAATTGATCATTATAGATAAATAAATAAAAAAAGACTAAAATAGCAATGTAAAGTTCAGAGCAGGACAGAAGTTTCTCGGGTGATCCACATTTTTCCACAGCCTCCCTCGGTTTCACAACTTTTCAATGTGGCAAGAATCAGGAAGTTGGGGGTGGGGTTCAACCTGTGATTCGAAGCTAGATCGCCTTATCAGCAATCGGTAACAATTATGACTGTGATATGAAGCAGGACCGCGAACCAAGGAAATCTATAGTAATTTACATGTTTTAATTATCAGCTGCCTAGAATGTATAGGCTTTTCGGTAAATATAAGATATGGCGAAACAACATTCTCAGAATCAATACACACACGCACGCGCGAGCGTGTGTGTTGATAGGCAAAACTGGAAAGAACTTGCCCAAGACCGTGATCTATGGCGCTCAACAATCAGGTCCAAACTGGAGCATAGGAAAGGAGAGAGTTTAGAATCAACACAGAGTTCCGACGCCAACAAAGGAGACAAGAAAATACCACCAAATAGGCTTACCCTCAACTGTGACAGATGTTAATCAGCAACCAAAGAAGCTGTAGACCAACCTAGTGTGCAATTGGGTATGGTTGCTTCAAGTAGGGGAATTAAGTAACAAATAGACGTAGGGGTATGAAAGGAAACTTACGATAAAAATGTTACCAAAAAGGGGGGGGGGGTATAAGGGAATTTACGGGAAAGCAAAATCCCAGTATTTTATCGCACATGTGACATGGATACAAATAAACGAATGAGACACGAGGGCGAAATTTTCAAAATCAACTTTATTATAATAATTCAAACTATAGTAGGAGGGGATGGGATCAAATAGAATAAAAAAATAAAACAAATTACGAGGGTGTGGAAAGGGGTGTCTTTATCTACTATCTGAAAATACCAACGAGAAATATATCAAAGCAAAAAAAAAACATATATTCAGTCCAAACAAAATGATAGCAAAATGAATTCGTTGATATATGTGAGAGAGAGGTAACTTACAGTTTTTTATGTTTTTTTTTTTAAACTTTCAAAGTGAGCTTTAACCTCCGTTTTATTCGCATCGGCGACAGTTCATGACGTGATATTCTTATATCCATCCAATGTTTTGGTTATTCCTGGAGTATCGTATCTCCTGTGTTCGTGAAATTTAATCCTGTATTTCGATGACGCCGGCTTGTTCTTCCAGGCATTATTTCTTTCCTATCGTTGTTGATGGGGGGGGTGACGACATTTCCTATCTCGACGACATCAGTGATGTCGGACATCACTCCCTCTGTCGCTGGGTGGGAATTTTTTTTTACGCCCGCTCGGCGCGGCGGCAAGGCTGTTGTACCTTTTTCTTTCTCTCTCTCTCTCTCTCTCTCCATCTTCTCTTCTCAATACATTTCTTATCTCTCTCTTTTCTTTCTTGGTTGCTTAGCAACTAGCAGGGCTCAGGTTGAAAAGTATGTGTTGACCTGGTCATCTCGTTGATCTAGTCATGCGTGTTAAAAGGCTTTTCTCACCTCTTTCTCTTCTATATTCCCTGTCGCTTTCTTTCTTTCTCTCTCTCTCCCTCTCTCTCTCTCTCTCTCTCTCTCTCTCTCTTGGAAATCATGTTCATTCTGACTTTGTGATAAAATATCAAAAAAACTAAAAACCGATACATTTCTCGTTGGCCTAAAATTGAATATTTCAATTTTTATTTAAATACGTAATCCAATTTAAGGATTACGTCACAATATCTATATATATATATATATATATATATATATATGTGTGTGTGTTTTTATTTGTTTTTGTTAGATTCAGCCACTCTGATGAGTTGTAGACGACGAAACACGTGTCAGTGGATACTAATATTTTAAAAATTATATATATATATATATATATATATATATATATATATATATAGTGATGGGACCATTTAAATATTTTGACCGATTCTGATACAATTACCACTTCCGTACTAAATTTTCGAATCTGATACAATTACCGATTCCGATTCCCTATAAATGTCAAAATATTCAATGAAAAACTTGTTATTTTGTCCCAATTACTGTGCAAACACATGTCAAATATGCAGATATTTTCTCAAACATGAAAACACACTTTTGTGGGGGGGGTCTAGATTTTGGTTTACTGGTTGTTTAAAATCAATAAATATTTATTATTTTATTATAAGCACTAGCAAGGGGAAGATTTTGTTTGGAATAAAATCAAATAAAAGAAAATACTTAAAGGAATCGTTTTGGGTATAGAAAACTAGACTCGCATTTTTTTTTTTTTTTTCAATTCCGTTGCTAATTTCGATACCACAATATTTCTGATTTTTCTGATTTCTGACTCCGATTCCAATTAATCTTCCCAATATATATATATATATATATATATATATATATATATATATATATATATATATATATATATATATATATATATATATATATATATATATATATACGATAGAACTATATATATATATATATACATATATATATATACATATACATATATATATACATATATATATATATATGTATATATATATATATGTATATATATATATATGTATATATATATATATATATGTATATATACATATATATATATATGTATATGTATATATATATATGTATATATATATATATATATATATATAGTTCTATCGTATATATATATATATATATATATATATATATATATATATATATATATATATATAATTGGACGATTCCAAAATTTTTCCCAATTCCGATCCAATTACCGATTCTGTTCTAAATTTCTAATTCCGTTTCGATTTCGATTCTGATTCTTTTAATATTTATAAATATTTAATTAGAGATTTGTTGTTTTTGGGGGGGGGGGGTGTTTTTCGTAAATTTTCAAATTATTACATAAAACTCCGGGTAATATTCGGATATATTTTTTTCAAATGTTTTCTATGTAATGTATTACAAAATGAGACAACAAAATGCTTATTTTGATTTTAAACAAAGCCAACTTTTTTTTTTTACACAGTGATCACCACTTATCAAGGCCCGGAAGCCACTCAGGGATAAGGGTTATTGCAAGTACATTACGTTAGTGTGGAGATTTGATGAAGTGTTTACTTAAGGGGGCGGTTCATTAGGAATTTGTTAACATTGGACTTGAAGACATCCAAGTTGTAGTCCGGTTGGGAGCAGGCAGATGGAACAGAGTTCCACAGGCGTGCAGTTCTAAGAAAGAAGCTTTGTTCATGGAATCCACGTTTTGATTTAGGCACAGATAAAGAGTGGGGGAAATTTTTCACAACTTGTATCAGTTCGTCGTTAGTGTAAAACAGTTAAAAATAGTCGACGATTTGTAGGTTAAATGCGAAAAAAGATGTGAGAACAAAATATTATAAATGGCCCCTCCCATTGTTACCAACGAATTCTAAATAATAATGTTGCTATTTAGAAAACCATTTGTAACGTGGGGAGGACGTTGGGATTCGTTAACTATTATGGTCCTTTCTTCTGTGAATGTTTAAATTTTATTTTAGTTATATAAATTTGGTGGGTTATTAAATTGATTTGGTTTGCTGTAAAAAGAAAACAAAAGCCAAAACGAGATGCAAATAACAACAACTAGCAGGACATGTGGAATTTCCACAGAGGACTCATTCATATGTAATATATTGATGTTGGTATCCATGGCGTAAATAGAGATGCTCTAATATTATTGTAACTCTTCTTAAAACTGCAAAAGTATTAATCCAAGCAAGTAGGGATTTTCAGCGTAACTCGGTAATAAAGTACGCTTAAATATGATATTTCAATTCTTGCAGATTTCATACATATTATTGTAGAGTTAATGTTCTATCGATTTTTATATATTATAAATTGCGATTTTAAAAATAAAAGAATATATGCATATGACTTGGTTATATAAGCTTGAGCTCCTTCAGCTATAATCGAAACCGAAACTAAAATTTATGAAAACTTCTTGATGAAATTATTTATAAAAATAAATGGATCACTTGAGTTCTATCGTATTAATATATAGTATCGTTAAAAATCATAAAAACCACGATCCTCTCCCACTATTTACCCTAAGTACGGGTGGCAATACAAAAAATATAGCAATTACATGTGATTTTATAATTTTGCTGATAAGCCTCAGAATTAGTGGTAAAAATTACTTAACTGATTAAAAAATCATAATGTACCGAAATAGGATCAGTTTATATTATATTTATATGCACAACTGAACCCGCATTCGCAATTCTAAAATAACGTTTCAGTGTGCTGATACATAATCGCTTAAAAAAGTAGAATCTAATATGTGTTAGGTATTTTAAATGTAAATGAAAGTTTTTTAAAGTTAACAAATTTCTCAATGCTTGCTCTTCAAAAGTGTTGATAAACTTGTGAGATTTTCATCTATATTTTTACTTGTTCCAAAACCAACCTAAATATAAGGAAATATGAAAAATTTCGAAGGATGTGGTGATCAGATAAAACCAGCGCCCAAAAAAACTTCCAAGCATGTTAAATCTTTGATATTAAAACGTGAAGTCTCTAATAAACACCACATGACCATTTATCAAATCGGTGCGAAAAGCTTTTTAAAATCTGTGATATTGAATAGGCAAGTGAACTCTAGAATATTTACTTTGCTTACAATAAAAACTAATAAAAACAAATTAGATTAGGTTTGGAGAGTGTACATCTGGAAAAGGGTTTTCAAATATGCTTGGAATAACAATTTCCACTGCCGCAAAGGATTTCCTTATGTCCAAAGAGATGTCATAAAACTTTAATTATTTCAGAAGAAGCCAATGACATACACTCCAATGTACAGATGGCGCCAACGAAATTTATCCCCCCCCCCGCCCAGAGCATTTAAAACTTTTTAATAATTATATGAACTCCCTCGGATGAGGGCACATATACATTTTTAGCGAATAGATGCAAAACGATTACAAAGGCAATAGGCAAGTTAATAATAAATGGCCAATAAATAAAATAAATTAAACTCTGCAAATCAATGTTAAATCTGTAAATGAGATTTATAACCCATTCTGGGACGCTTCTCAGTCTTATGTTGTAAAGGAACAACTTCTAATAAAAACAAAATCCGTGATTGTTTCATTTTTATTTAAAAAATTATAAAGAATCGGTTTGGAATCGGAAATTAGACTATAATTTTGCCGATTCCGATACCACCCAAAATTCCGATTTTTCCGATCCCGATTCCGATTCCGATTAATCGTTCCAACACTAATATATATATATATACATACATATATATATATATATATATATATATATATATATATATATATATATATATATATATATACTCGTAATTATGCCTGTTTGTTTGTTCACAATGTGATTAATATATACAAAATGTCCGCTACTTTACTCTTTATTTCTATATATAGTATGATTCTTGCAAAATATACAATTAAGAGACCACCTTATTTGCATATTGCATAAGGAAAATCGATTTTACTAAACAGCGGTTAATGTTTCTAGCATGAGAATTGTTGTAAATATTCTATTTACAATTGTTATTAAATAAACTTTAAATAACAATTTAATTGATAATATGTTTAATTTAATTTATTTGGAATTATTTCCGATATCGACTATTTTAAAGGCGTAGACTTACCTCCCCTAGAAACTTAACCAAATAAAATAATTTGGTAATTTCAATAAGTTTCTAGCTTGAAATAATAATTAGGTGTAGACAGAAAAATGCTTTTTTTTAATATTAAAAAAAAAAAAAAAACCTCACGAATAAACTGAAATTTTTAAATTTGTTTTTAATATTCTTGAAACGGCTATACAGAAACTTGGACCGCTTCCAATTCAAACTTCAGCCACACTTTTGGAAATAAAAAGCCCCCCCCCCTTAAAAAAAGGAAATTAAAAAAGCCCACCCCCACTAAAAAAAAAAAAAGAAAATTGAAAATTTCCTTTATTTACGAAAAAAAAAATCCAGTTTAAAAAGTGCCTTTACAAAATATAAAAAGCATAATTAAAAAACGCATATTACGCACGCGTTTGGCTAAAAAAAATTTTTCGGTCGTTTGGGCACTCGCTGCTATTTTTATTGAAACAAAAGTTGTTTTGATTTATTTTTATTTATATTTGAGGCGGATTTTTTTTTTTTAACGCACGAACAACAAAAAGTGCTCAATATCCGGAGAATAGTTTCTTGTCTTTGTATACCTTCTGCCGAAATAGGGTATCACGTACTTCTATTTTTTGGACGATTACATTTACATGTTTTTATCCGTTCTTTTATTTTGGAAATTGTCGCCCATGATGAAAATGGTTAGTATCCTTGGGTGTGGTGTGTGTCAACCCAGGCAATGCCAGGTACCCATGCTAGTATATATATATATATATATATATATATATATATATATATATATATATATATATATATATATATATAGATAGATGGTGGGGTCCTAATAAAATGCATACACTATGTAAATGACCATGACTCCAATATTTATAAATCATTTTTCCAGGGGTGAATTATGAATGCAACAAGTCTAAACTTTGAGGAAAGAAAATTCATTCGAAAGTGTTACTGGTTGACTGAGGACATAAGTGAAGTGCAAAGACTTTTAAGAACGGAGTTTCAACGAAATGCTCCAACAGGACTTACAATTACTCGTTTACGAGATAAGTTTTATGAACAAGAGTCAGTTAAGAATGTCCATAATGACATTAGATTCTGAGAGACGGTGATCATCCCCAAGCCTCACAAATTCAAGAGGAGTCATTGAGGGATGTCACCAGGCGTCTAGAAAATTTGTTCGGCAAGCAGTTCGGGAGACAGGAGTTCCAAAATGAAGAGTTCATCGTATTTTGAAGAGTGCTCAATATAAAATTTAATTCCCAGCTGATTTCACACTCTCAATGAGAACTCAATTTTGTGATAGGTACGAATCAAAATGTGAAATGAACAATCAATTTCTAAACAAGATTGTTTGGAGTGATGACACGACATTCAAGTTAAAGGGTTCAATTAATCGTCAGTAGTTGCAACTATTGATTTTATGAATTTTTTTATTACATAATCATTTGAAGTAAAGGTAAAAGTCAAGTATCATGGTTCAATTGTGCTCTGAAAAGAAACATTCATTTCGAACGCACACGTCTTATAAAAGAATCTAAAGCTGATTATTGAAGCTGTGCCTTTTAAAAAAATTCTCAAATGCACCTGAGGTTGTATAAAAGTGTAAACTTGAATACAAAATTGGACTTCGTTCTTTAATCGGATTTTTTTATTATTGATTTTTCATACTTATCAGACACATTCCAACACAAAACCTACATCAGAACACTCCCAGACACGTGAAGTACCTTCATGTGAAATTTTAAAAAAACTCAGCCCATCTATTTCCGAGTTCATAGGGAACGAATTCTCTCACACAGACACACACGTATACAATAGAACATTTTTGGCTGCGAAAAATGTTAAATATAAGAATCTAGGTATCTTTCCTAGAAGAGCTTTACCAAAACATATTCCATCGCACAAAAACACAGCATACGGGATATATATATATATATATATATATATATATATATATATATATATATATATATATATATATATATATATAGTCATCCATATACAGTACTGTTTCGTTGTATCACAGCTCATCGGTGCGGCTAGACAGGCAACTACCTCAAGCCAGGATCGAATCCCGACCGCCCGTACGACAGTCAACGCTTTGAAACATTACGCCAATCAGCAGCTACTGTGCGGGTAGTGAATTAACGATGTTTTGACATCGTCCGAATACATGAGCTCTGATTTGTTTACACAAAGTGCATCGCTTGATACACCAATGGTATATCGCGTATCACTTCCCAATATGCTCAACTCAAGATAAGAAGAGAAGCATTATATATATATATATACATATATATATATATGTATATATATATATATATATATATATATATATATATATATATATATATATATTGGTGATGGTACGATTCCAATATTTTCCCGATTCCGATACAATTACTGATTCCATACTGTCCCCGATACAATTAATGATTCTGATTCTTTATAAATCTCTAAATATTTAATTCTGGAGGAGTTATTTTGTCGCTATTACGGTAAAAAACACACACACAAAAAATGTTAAATGTGCATATATTTTCTGAAACGTAAAGACACACTTGTGTGTGTTTATGAGGGATGGTCTATAGACTTTAGTTTTTCTGATAAATATTCATTATTCAATTATTACTACTAGCATTGGAGGATTTTATTTTAAACAAAATCAAATTTAAAAACAGATGATTAAAGGAATGGTTTTTGGCATCAAAAAATAAACACACATTTTTCCGATTCAATTACGCCAAAAAGTCTCGATGTTTTTTTATTAAGATTAACCGTCTAAACCCTCATACATATGCATATATATTTGTAGTCATCCACATACAGTCTTGTTTCGTTGTATCACAACTCATCAATGCGGCTAGACTAGCACCTCTCCCAAGCCGAGGATTGAACCTAGAACCATCGCGTTGACAATAAGCATTTCTACCCATCGATCCACGGGAGCGGTGCCTGTAAATCACCTCAACAAATGTCTATTTTAAACACACATTCGTCCACCACTTTTATAATGCTCAAACCGCTTTTTTTACAAACAAACAGCGAACCTTGTATTTACAACCAATTAAGTAACGGGTGAGATTATTTATGAGAGTGCTCTATTCAAAGAGGGGGGGGGGCTAAAATATATTTGTAGTCATCCACATACAGTCCTGTTTCGTTGCATGTGTGTGTGTGTGTGTGTGTGTGTGTGTGTGTGTGTGTGTATGTGTGTGTGTGTGTGTGTGTGTTATTATTGTTGCGGTAAGTTATAGTGCATTCATGTAATTGAATATTTATATACAACTAACCTGGTCCCAGGCGTTGACCGGGTGTTTTGAAGTGTGTGCTGAGCAAAAAAAAAAAAAAAAAGTGGTAGTAGGCAGGCAGGCAGGCGGGCAGGCGGGCTCGAACCCGTACCGTGAATGGAGAAAAAGAACGCGAAAAAAAGTGACGTCTTTGCCGTTGCGCCCATCGCTAAACCAGAAGTGGCTAAGGTTTAAATTAAGGGTAGTCAATCGAAAAGTGGGGATGACTTTCGAAAATATCGGCGAAAAAAAGCGACTATTCTCTGTAGAAAAGTGCCCAATTGAGGGTGAAATAATTATTGTTTTTAGCCAATTATTCGATATTTGTCGTCCGAAGGGTCGAGCTTCAAAACGATACCGACCTCGTGAAAATCCGTCGCCTTTGTTGAAAGTTTTAGACAGAAATACAAACAAAAATACATACATACATACATACATACATACATACATACATATATGCATACATTTAAACAGACAGGTGAGATTTATATTATAGACATCGTTTTCTTTATATTTTTGTCTCATTATCGACAGATAGCCGTCCAACATTTCACAGTGTTGCTTAATCTATTTATTTTAGAGCCTAACTCTAAACTTAACCATTATCTAACCCTAGCCCTAAACAAAACTTAACCCTAAGCTTACTCGTAACAAGAAACATGTTTAGACAGATCTAAAAAAAAAAAAAAAAAAAAAAAGCTAGTTGATTAAAGGCATGCGCGCACACTGCACGTGATTAACGGGGCTTTTATTGTACAATTTAACATAATTAATATTTCCATTTGTGGTTACACGCTTCTGCAAGAACCCGAATTTAAATCTTACTTTAGCATAATGGTTATGCCTTTCGCGCGTTGTCAAAAACGATAATGTTTTGAGATTATTTAAAGTACTGAAACCCCCACTGAAAAAAAACAAAAACAAAAAAAACAGATAGCACTTGTTTTTATGTATCACTAAAATATTATGTTAATGGGGTCATTGCTATTTTTTCAAGTAAAAACGGATTACTAGTGGAATGTACCAGCACAGGCAATAGAACTGCTATGTTTTATTATTATAAAACACAACAGCTTGAGTATTGTTTAACGGCGGAACAGAGACGCGAAGTTAAAAACAAAGATCACAAGAGTTATTTCTGGAAACTTTTGCTTTGTTATTCAATTTCGATAACATGAAATTCGACCGTTGCAATGCATCAGTATGTTTAATACGATAATTACATTGTCAGTGTTTACAGAATATGAACTTATATATATATATATATATATATATATATATATATATATATATATATATATATATATATATATATATATATATTGTGTGTATTAAGGCATCATTCTTTCATTTATACAAACATTGTTAAACATAGCAGAATGTTTATGCTCATAAGATATTTTTTTTTTACATTTTTATAATGAATGTTCCATATGTATCACAAACATTTTCGAGTCTTCATCGAATTATCTTCAGATTACAAAAACAAATGAACAAAAATGTTTGAGAAAAAAATGGAATAAAAAAACAATCGAGAACGCGTATGTGAAGTATTTCAAGAACAACCCAATTCAGTTACAGAATAACGTTTTGAATTGTCTTTTTTTTTTCATTTCTTTTTGTTATTTTTAATCACCTAAAATAATCGAAAACGAAAAATTATTAAAAAATGAAAAACATAAAAATAAATCCACACACACACACACACACACACACACACACACACACACACACACACACATATATATATATATATATATATATAGAGAGAGAGAGAGAGAGAGAGAGAGAGAGGGAGAGAGAGAGATGGGGATAGAGATATGGGGAGAGGAGAAAAAGGAAGACAGAAGGGGAAGAGTGAAAAGATCTAAAGATACAAAACTATGAATACAACAGAGGAAGGAAAGTCGGACAAAGCTGGGAAGGGGTAGGAACATCTCAACTAGATAACGCAAAACAGACTTTAAGTAGAATGCAGACACCAATCTCAAATAACCTTTTCGTACGAATACCTTTGCTCAGCGTGTGCCCACACAAGGTACGTCAGAATCAAATCCCCACCCCCGAGGCTGCATGTGCTAATTAAAGCACTTTGTTTGCATCTCTAATAACTAGTGAATTACATTGACTCATGTTGATAAATCATGTATTGAAGAATTGCATAATAAACACCGGTGTTGATATGGGATGGTTAAAAAAACAACTGCTATTACTTACTAGTAAAAAGACCCGACATTGCTCAAGATTGAATGAGGCTCACTATTATGTACTTTTTCACTATGCTGATAACACCAGACTACTTTCTTTGCATTTACTGATCCACCTCTCTTGTTTCGCCCCCTTACGTATTCGGAAGAAGCTGAAATGCTGGAAAACATTCTGAATTAGTGTCATATACATATAACTTAGAATTTCATTACAATTGGATTTACGTATTTGAAGTTTTAAGGGGATCTTATCCTCACTAATCATTTATAGATGTGGACATGGTTAATATTCAACACAGTGTGGTTCCCAGTTTCAGGTCTGGAGACCTTGCTGATGTTTTTTTTTTTTTTTTTTTTTGCCTCGTTACCAAAATCAACAAAGTCAAGATCATTTCCATAATGGTCTTTTCCTAGTTGATTAGGTCCTGCGCAGTTCTATGATGTTCACCCTCCCAGGTTTTGCTTTCTCTTTTTGAGAAGGGATTAGTTTATTGTTAATCGTCTGAGGTGTCACTACCAATGAATGCCGACGGGGCTCTCCAGGTACATTTTGCGGGTCAGAGTGCCCCTTCTCGGGGGCGCTGACTTCTCAATCCCACTTTTTAACCCTTGTGTCACATTTCTTGCTGTGAAGGGAGAAATATAAATACCAGAGATATTTGAGAGTACTCACCTCGCATTAAAGCGACTCGAGTTTCAAATCCTTAGTTCAAGTATGTTCTACTAATGAACCCAAATGAGAGTGAAACTCGAGTCTAGAACTTCAGGTTTGCAGCTATCATGGTTTTGGTGTGAGCTACAGTTATTTGATTGTGGAAATTATTATATATCAACTCACATTCCAAAAATAAAATATTAATTTTTTCGCTTGCTTAGCTTGTTGGATGACATCGTTCTCGCGAGTGAAAAATCTTACTTGTGAGACATCGGCCTGGATGACTAGACTCCTTGTTGAGAAGAAGTAGGTACATTCCACAGTCGGACTTTGACACGATTTGCTTGATTTTTGTTAGCTAATTGACTTTCTTTTATATGGCGTGGTGGATCAGGTGGCAGGATATTCGCTTGGCATGCAAGTAATAAGGGTTTCGATTACCGAGTTCGGATATGTTCTACTGATGAGCCCAAATGAAAGCGAAACTCGAATCTAAGACTTCTAGTCGGGGGCTTTCATGGTTTGTGTGAACTGCGGCGTTGTGTGATTCTGGAAATAATTATGCATTCTAGCATCTTGGAAAACCTCGATTGTCTGCCAAGTATTTAAAAAATACGGGGCATCGGTTTTCTGCATCTCAGTACAGACCAATCAGCTAATTGTATGTCATGGGCAAATTGCTGAATAAAAAGAAATAATAGAAAAAATAGAAAAGTTGTAAACCACCTAAGCAAAAAGAACCTATTCAGCGATATACAATATGGTTTCCGTTCTGAGAGATCAACAGCTAATGTGCTGACGGTAATATCACACAGAATCAGTAAATCTATTGACGATGACTTAATTTCTAGAGCAATAGCTCTTAATATATTTAAGGCATTTGATAGAGTTAATGAAATTTCTAGCCACAGAATAGCTGGAAATTTCCCCTCAACCATCAAATAAAAGATCTATCCAAGTGGTTGTTGATGCACACAAATCGGAAGCTTACAGTATTAACGCTGGTGGGCCTCAGGGATGCATCATAGGCCCAACTATCTTCTTGATATCAACGACCTTCTAAATCACATTCTTTGTTCATTCGTTGACATTTATGCAGACGATACTATGATCTATGGTAACATTTTAAAAGCCGACAAAGATCACGATTTTGCTGATTATCTCTCCTCCGAACTGGAGCGTGTGTTACAGTGAGGTAAAAAAAAATGGCTAGTCACCTTTAATACCAAATTTCACCACCAACACTCATATGTCTAGTTTGCCTAGTTGAAATTAATAGCTATCGCTCTGGTGAAGCAGACAGCTTCGACAAACTTGTGGGACTAACTTTTAACCTTGACCTGAAAGGGAAGACCTACATCAAATCTGTTGCCAAAATCACCGGAGAAAATTGTGGCATCTCACTCCCAACGCAATATTATATCTGTACAAGAGTCAAATATGTTCTAATTTGTATACTGCTGCCACATCTGAGGTGGAGCTCCTAAGAGAACCGTTACCTACCTTGACAGGGTACAAAACCGTCTCTGAAATTTATGGAACTTTTTTTGTTTTGTTTTTTGTTTTTTTTTCAACTATTTGCGTACAAAAAAAGAAAAAATCGTAAGAAAAAGGATAGGAACAAAACTTTCTTTTTATTTTTACGTGATCTACAAAATTAAGGCTGTGGTGGTTCACCGTTAAATAGTGATACCCCTCTCCTCCCACTTTGGTCCAACAGTCTGATACGACCGTGCGTGGTCCCCGGCAGAATGTATTTTCTTATTGGTTGAAGGAGGGTTTCGACATTCCTATTTGCTACGTTAACCAAAAAAAAAAAAAAAAAAAAAAAAAAATCCTTTTCGTCGGGGTCGGCGTGTATCCACCGAGGACCCAGACCGGTGTTAGACGTCTGCCGACGTTGTGTTTCCGGCGGTTGAAGAAGACAGACTCGTCGATTTCGACCGTATGGCCTGCTAGGCCTCCTATCTGCCGGGGATTCCTGAGAAAGTAATCTCGGCATATTATATCTCGCAGGAAATTATTCCAGTCCACAATTGTGTGGCGTGACCGCAACCCACATTCGCGCTGGAGATTCCTAGTCGCCGCCATCTCGAACGCCCATATCGGATTTCTCGTCTGCTGCTAAACGCGCGCGCACGCGCGTCGAGTTGAAACTAAACACGCAGCGTTTTGATTGGCTAATGACCATGTTTCGTCAGACAGCAGCAAAAACCCGAACTGTTGACGTCATGCATCGGACAAAGCCGAGCAAATGCTGAGTTACGTCTGATTCGTTAAATGCACAAGTACCACTAAAATATAAAGATCATCTCTTGCACGTGTATTTTTTACGCTTGAGAAAATATCTCCATATTTAACGGGTGTTTTTACGGTAACTGGGGAAAATAACAATTTTATGATTAAATATTTAGAGATTTATAAAGAATCGGAATCGGTAATTGTATCGGAATCGAGAATTTAGTAAAGAATCGGTAATTGTATCGGAATCGGGAAAAATATTGAAATCATCATTTTCCTGATGAGCTCCCGATGGAAACATCCACTATTTACATACAAATATCAGTTGTTTCTTCATGAATGAAACAGATCTGTAAAATGTACATAAGTTTTTATGTTATCATCTTTCAGACACACGAAAATGAGATCGTTCGAAGAACAAAGAGGGTGAGTGGTGATTCATCTGATCTGTCTATGGTAATTCCGGTTTTACCCATTTTTTTTAAAGTTAATTATTCATAAATCATATTTTTTTTTACTTGGGGTTCACCGCTTATCAAGGACAGGAGGCCACTCGAGGATAAGGGTTATGAATATAAGGTGGTAGTGAAATAATCCTTAATAATGTAAATTGGGTGGAATTTGTTTATTTTATGAATTGTTTTAAAATGAATTAAATTGCTACAATTTTAAATAAGTAAACAAAATAGATATTCGTTTTATGTATTTAAAAATATGTGACAATATGTGGGCAATGGCAATTATTTTTACGGAAGGAGAAAATCACTTTTTTCTTAATAGTATTAATCCCGCAAGGCATTTATTATTTCAAAGAGAATATTACCAACAGTAAATTAAAACACCGTGGAATTTCCACGGCGTCCCGCTAGTAGTAAACAATGTATACTTTATATGCGCATACATTGAAATAGTCCCATAGGCGTAGGCGGTTTAGCGGCCTTAGTGTTATCACTCATATCAAAGATATGACTGACCCGTAAGACAGTAGCTCCACGTCATCACAATTTGGATGTTTGTTAGCTACGTCTTAGTGTCTCTAAAAGAGGCTCTGTCCGCTCATCTCTGTTTCACAGCAAAAATAATAATAATAATAATAAAATATACAGTCTTCGGAATGTCTATAGCATAACATATTATACTTTTATAAAGTCAGGTATGTTTATATCTTTATATATTTGCATGTATTGGTAGGACGGTATGTATAATCACCAGGGCTAGGACAACAGCATATTATATAAATTGTTACTACTATGGCAAAAAAAAAAAATATATATATATATATAAATTGTTACTACCCTGACAAAAAAAAATGCAATAAATTGTTACTACCATGTAAAAAAAAAAACATTATATAGATTGTTACTACCATGTCAAAAAAAGAAAAGTGTATAAATTGTTACTACCATGACAAAAAAACAAACATTATATAAATTGTTACTACCATGGCAAAAAAACAAAAATTATAGAAATTGTTAGTACCATGGCAAAAAAAAAAAATTATATAAATTTTTAGTACCATGGCTGAAAAAATTATATGAATTGTTACTACCGTGGCAAAAAATAAATAATATATACTGTTACAACCATGGCAAAAAAATTATATAGATTGTTAGTACTATGGAAAAAAAAAATTATATAAATTGTTACGATCATGGCCAAAAAAAATTATATAAATTTTTAGTACCACGGCAAAAATAAAAATTATATAAATTGTTACTATTATGGCAAAAAATATAGATATATAAATTGTTAGTACCATGGAAAAAAAATTATATAAAGCATTAATACAATAGCAAAAAAAAAATTATATAAATTGTCAGTACCATGGCAAAAAAAAAAATTATATAAATTGTTACTACCATGGCAAAAAATATATATATATAAATTGTTAGTACCATGGAAAACACATTATATAAAGTGTTAATACAATAGCAAAAAAAAAAAAATTATATAAATTGTCAGTACCATGGCAAAAAAAATATATAAATTGTTACTACCATGGCAAAAAAAATTATATAAATTGTTAGGACCATGGAAAAAAAATTATATAAAGTGTTAATACAATAGCAAAAAAAAAAAAATTATATAAATTGTTAGTACCATGGCAAAAAAAAATTATATAAATTGTTACTACCATGGCAAAAAAAATTATATAAATTGTTACGATCATGGCAAAAAAAATTATATAAATTGTTAGTACCATGGGAAAAAATTATATAAAGTGTTAATACAATAGCAAAAAAAATTATATAAATTGTTAGTACCATGACAAAAAAAATTATATAAATTGTTACTACCGTGGCAAAAAAAATTATATAAATTGTTACGATCATGGCAAAAAAAAATTATATAAATTGTTAGTACCATGGGAAAAAATTATATAAAGTGTTAATACCATAGAACACCACATTATATAAATTGTTAGTACCATGGAAAAAAAATTATATAAAGTTTTAATACAATAGCAAAAAAAAAATTATATAAATTGTTAGTACCATGGAAAAAAAATTATATAAAGTTTTAATACAATAGCAAAAAAAAAATTATATAAATTGTTAGTACCATGGAAAAAAAATTATATAAAGTGTTAATACCATAGAACACCACATTATATAAATTGTTAGTACCATGGAAAAAAAATTATATAAAGTTTTAATACAATAGCAAAAAAAAAATTATATAAATTGTTAGTACCATGGAAAAAAAATTATATAAAGTGTTAATACAATAGCAAAAAAAAATTATATGAATTGTTAGTACCATGGAAGAAAAAATTAAATAAATTGTTACTACCATGGCAAAAACAATTATAGAAATTTTAGTACCATGGCAAAAAAAAAAATTATAAAATTGTTACGACCATGGCAAAAAAAATTATATAAATTGTTAGTACCCTGGGAAAAAATTATATAAAGTGTTAATACCATAGAAAAAACACATTATATAAATTGTTAGTACCATGGAAAAAAAATTATATAAATTGTTAGTACCATGGCAAAAAAATTAAATAAATTGTTACTACCATGGCAACAAAAATTATATAAATTGTTACTACCATGGCAAAAAAAATTATATAAATTGTTACTACCATGACAAAAAAAAAATATATAAATTGTTACGATCATGGCAAAAAAAATTATATAAATTGTTAGTACCATGGAAAAAAATTATATAAAGTGTTAATACAATAGCAAAAATAAATTATATAAATTGTTAGTACCATGGCAAAAAAAAATTATATAAATTGTTACTACCATGGCAAAAAAAATTATATAAATTGTTACGATCATGGCAAAAAAAAATTATATAAATTGTTAGTACCATGGAAAAAAAATTATATAAAGTGTTAATACAATAGCAAAAAAAAATTATATAAATTGTTAGTACCATGGAAAAAAAATATATAAATTTTTACTACCATGGAAAAAAAATTATATAAAGTGTTAATACAATAGCAAAAAAAAATTATATAAATTGTTAGTACCATGGCAAAAAAAATTATATAAATTGTTACTACCATGGCAAAAAAAATTATATAAATTGTTACGATCATGGCAAAAAAATTATATAAATTGTTAGTACCATGGAAAAAATTATATAAAGTGTTAATACCATAGAAAAAACACATTATATAAATTGTTAGTACCATGGAAAAAAATTATATAAAGTGTTAATACAATAGCAAAAAAAATTATATAAATTGTTACGATCATGGCAAAAAAAAATTATATAAATTGTTAGTACCATGGCAAAACAAATTATATAAATTGTTACTTCCATGGCAAAAAATATTATATAAATTGTTACGATCATGGCAAAAAAATTATATAAATTGTTAGTACCATGGGAAAAAAATTATATAAAGTGTTAATACAATAGCAAAAAAAAAATTATATAAATTGTTACTACCATGGCAAAAAATATTATATAAATTGTTACGATCATGGAAAAAATAATTATATAAATTGTTAGTACCATGGGAAAAAATTATATAAAGTGTTAATACCATAGAAAAAACACATTATATAAATTGTTAGTACTATGGAAAAAAATTATATAAAGTGTTAATACCATAGCAAAAACAATTATATAAATTGTTAGTACCATGGAAAAAAAATTAAATAAATTCTTACTACCATGGCAAAAACAACTATATAAATTTTTAGTACCATGGCAAAAAAAAAATTATAAAATTGTTACGACCATGGCAAAAAAATTAATATAAATTGTTACTATTATGGAAAAAAATATATAAAGTGTTAATACCATAGCAAAAAAAAATATATAAATTGTTAGTACCATGGCAACAAAAATTATATAAATTGTCAATACCATGGCAAAAACAATTATTTAAATTCTTAGAACCATGGCAGAAAAATATTATATAAATTGTTACGACCATGGCAAAAAAATATTTTATATAATTTGTTAGTACCATGGAAAAAAAATTATATAAAGTGTTACTACCATGGAAAAATAAAATTATATAAATTGTTACAACCATGGAAAAAAAATTACACAAATGGTTACTACTATGGCAGAAAAAAAATTATATAATTTATTACTACCATGGCAAAAAAAATGTATATATTGTTACTACCATGGCAAAAATATAATATAAATTGTTACTACCATGGTAAAAAAATATATATATAAATTTTTAATACCATGGCAAAAAAATATATGTATAAATTTTATTACAACGCTAAAAAAAAGAAAATATAAAAATTGTTACTACCATGGCAAAAAAAAATTATATAAAGTGTTAATACCATAGCAAAAAACTATATAAATTGTTAGTACCATAGCAAAAATTAAATTATATAAATTGTTACTACCTTGGCCAAAAACCTATATAAATTTTTCGTACCATGGCAAAAATAAATTATATAAATTGTTACGACCATGGCAAAAAAAAAGTTATATAAATTCTTAGTACCATAGCAACAAAATATTGTATAAATTGTTACTACCATGGCAAAAACAAAATTATATAAATTCTTAGTACCATGGCAAAAAAATTATATAAATTCTTTAGTACCATGGCAAAAAAAAAATAATATAAATTGTTACTACAATGGCAAAAAAAAATTATATAAATTGTTACTACCATGGCAAAAAAAATTATATAAATTGTTACTCCCATGGCAAAAAATATTATATAAATTGTTAGTACCATCGCGAAAAAAATTATATAAATTGTTAGTACCATGGCTAACTAAAAAAATATATAAATTGTTGCTACCCTGGAAAAAAAACTGATATAAATTTTTACAACCATGGCAAAAAAAATATAAATTGTTACTACCATGAAAAAATCAAATTATATAAATTGTTACAACCATGGCAAAAAATTACACAAATTGTTACGACTATGGCAGAAAAAAAATTATATAAATTTTTACTACCATGGCCCAAAATATATATATATATTGTTACTACCAAAGCAAAAATATTATATAAATTGTTAGTACCATGGCAAACAAAAATTATATAAATTGTTAGTACCATGGCAAAATAAATTATATTAATTGTTACTACCATGGCAAAAAAAAAATATGTAAATTTTAGTACCATGTTAAAAAAATTATATAAATTGTTAATACCATGGGAAAAAAATTAAATAAATTGTTACGACCATGGCAAAAAACAAACATTATAAAAAATTGCTACTACCATAGCAAAAAAATTATATAAATTGTTACTACCATAGCCCCAAAAATATGTAAATTGTTAGTACAATGGCAAAAATTTTTTTATAAATTTTTAGTACCATGGCAAAAAAAAAAATTATATAAATTGTTACTATCATGGCAAAAAAAATTATAAATATTGTTACTACCATGGCAAAAATCATTTATATGAATTGTTAGTACCATGGCAAAAAAAAATTATATAAATTTTTTACTAGCATGGCAAAAAATATTATATAAATTGTTAGTACCATGGCAAAAATAATTTATATAAATTTTTAGGACCATGGCAAAAAAAAATTATATAAATTGTTACTACCATGGCAAAAAAAATTATATAAATTGTTAGTACCATGGCAAAAAAAAATTATATAACTTTTGGTAGCATGGCAAAAAAAATTATATAACGTGTTACTCCTATGGCAAAAAAAAATTATATAAATTGTTACTAAAATAGCAAAAAAATTATATAAATTGTTAGTACCATGGCAAAATAATTATATAAATTGTTACTACCATGGCAAAAATAATTTATATGAATTGTTAGTACCATGGAAAAAATAATTTATATAAATTTTTACGACCATGGCAAAAAGAAATTTATATAAATTGTTAGTACCATGGCAAAAAAAATTATATAACCTTTAGTACCATGGTAAAATAATTATACAACGTGTTACTCCTATGGCAAAAAAAAATTATGTTAATTGTTAGTACCATGGTAAAAAAATTATATAAATTGTTAGTACCATGGCAAAAATAAATTATATAAATTGTTAGTACCATGGCAACAAAAATTATATAAATTGTTACTACCATGGCAAAAAAAAATATATATAAATTGTTACTACCATGGCAAAAAAATTATATAACTTTTAGTACCATGGTAAAAAAACTTTTATAACGTGTTACTCCTATGGCAAAAAAAAAAAATTATGTAAATTGTTAGTACCATGGCAAAAAGAAAATTATATAAATTGTTAGTACAATGGCAACAAAAATTATATTAATTGTAACTACCATGGCAAAAAAAAAATTATATAAATTGTTAGTACCATGGCAAAAAAAAATTATATAAATTGTTACTACCATGGCAAAAAAAATAATATAAATTGTTAATACTATGGCAAAAAAAAAAAATATGTTAATTGTTACTACCATGGCAAAAATATTACATAAATTGTTACTACCATGTAAAAAAAAAAAATTATATAAATTGTTAATACCATGGCAAAAAAGAAAAAAATTATATAAATTGTTACTCCCATGGCCAATATATATATATATATATATATATATATATATATATATATATATATATATATATATATATATAAATTGTTACCACCATGGAAAACAAATATATATAAATTGTTACTGAATTTACCCTGGCAAACTCAGTAACCACGTTACATATCAACTCTTTCCCATTTGTAATATCAGCAATCTCTTTCCTCTATCGCATTACTGTAGTTCTCCTATCTCCCCTCTCCCTCTACAGTTTCCTTTTATACCTCATTATTTCGCTCCTAATGTAGTTATCGCTACATGTCGCATCTCTAATATGTTACCTAGCATCTTCTCTCCTCTTCTGATGAGAAGCCTTAGGCTTCGAGATACCTCGGCATAAAGAGTGTATTTATCTTACACTCCTAATTGATGTAGCATCCATATTGGATAAACGACTAAATCTATTTTTACATTAGTAAATATTTTTATATTGTCATTCTTTTATTCTTTATATTCTATATAAGCTCCAAATTAATGTGTTGAGCTTTGCATTAATCCGATGTCACCTCTTAAAGAATTTAAAACTTTTAACTGTTGCGAAATTCTGAATCATCAGACAATAAATCTCAACTTAGAATTGAGATTATTAACCTGACGCTGCATTCCGAAAAAAAATCACAACTGAATCATGTACGTGTATATGTGTGAGTAAACAGAGAGAGAGAGAGAGAGAGAGAGAGAGAGAGAGAGAGAGAGAGGGGTGTAATAGACGGTGCCAGGCCAAACCTTTTTCCTCTCACCTGCCAACCTAATTGGCGTTCCAAAAATACATTTATTTCATACATTTTTTTTTATTATTCTTCAAATGCTTAATATGCTTGTTGATTTTAATCTGTGAGAATGATTGTCATTTGGGTTACCTATAAATTGAGTAAACGGCGGATTTCAATCACTAATGCACCAAAGTAGTTTATCTCACGTTTCTTGTCTCTTCGTTCCTTATCAGAGCAAACAACCATGTGAACGGGAACAGAAAGCCGCTTCCTCCCCAAAACTTATTGAACCTCTTGACCTCAATAAGGATGAACTACATTACAAAGAAAACAACACAAAATTGCATTTTCACTATGAACCAAAACGTGGCTTATTCAAAACATTCTTTCACATTTTATCATATATTAGCATAATTATACTTTTGTATAAACTGTTACTACCCGACTTTATCCAGGAATCTTTTTACCTTGTCTTTTTGTTTCTTAGTGACTGTATCGAGACGCTATTTGAATAAACGCTAAAAAAGCAAATGAGACCCATAGCTTTCTTTTTCCGTCTCGTTTGGGGTCGTTCTTCACTTAACATTTAAAGACAAGTTAGCTTTCACAGGAATGTGTTAAATTATTTTGAACTAATGAGAATCGTCTTTAAACCTCAAATCTACGTTTAAGTTTATAAAAAG
>NC_136512.1:56353600-56403600 GCF_053919585.1 Euprymna scolopes | reverse complement strand
AACTTTTAAATTCAAATGAATTATATCTCGGCTCAATCAAAAATTTATTGATCGAAATAAACACATCCGAATCCACACACTTTTGCCAATGCAAAGTGTATTTATACCAGTAATGTAAAAATCTTGCGTTATGGTTGCGATGAAATCACTAAAGGCACCTTTTTTATCGCTTAGATTTTTTAAGCATTTCTCACACAGAAAGTTGTCGAGATGCTTGAAAACGTGGTAGTCGGTAGGTGAGAGTTCTGGAGAAGATGGTGGATGAGGCAGAGACTCGTAGCCAAATTTATTCAACTTCTGCAGGGTCAGTTTAGTAACGTGTGGTAGGGTATTGTTGTGGAGGAGAATTTGGCCTTTTTTGTTGACTAATGTTGGGTGTTGTTGTCGAAGTTTCTGATGCATTTCATCCATTTGTTGTCGGTACTTCTCCGCCGTAATGGTTTCGGCTGCATTCAAAAAGCTGTAATAATCGTTGTCAACATCCGATGGTCGACCATTCGTCACAGCCACGAAAAATTTTAAACCTGTGCGTTCGGTAGTGCTTTTTAGGCAAAATGCTTCATTGACATTGCGTGTGGTTTCAGCAGCTTTAGAGTCTAGCTTGAATTGAAATAAGTTGTGCGAATTTGCTTTTTTTTTCATCTTTGTATTCTACGTTCTGAAAGAAAGACATAATTGTTTTAAAACGATTGTAATTATAACGATTAGATAGAACAAAAAGCACTTTTTTTATATTAAGTAAAGGTATTATAGCGAAAACGTTTTGAAAATACATTATTTGAAATTAAAATTATAAATTCCGCAAGAACTTTTATCTCAACCTAATATGTGTGTGTGTGTGTGTGTGTGTGTGTGTGTGTGTGTGTGTGTGCTTTTTTTTACTGATATAGATTAATTTACGTGGTCGCGACACCGGACATGCTAATGTTTCGGACAGGTGGTCGGTTAAGACCACAAGTCCTCGTCAGGCGACTTAATGAAGTTTGTCTTCCATTGAAGAAGTTCTGTTATTAAATGAAAGATGAGAGAAGTATTTGTTTAAAAAATAAAACACGTTAAGATTTAGGAGGAGAGGGAGAAGGGTTATGTTACATTTAAAACTCATTGAAAGCGAAAACAGAAGAAGTTGAAAGGAAGGAAGCGAAGGAAAAAGGGAGGAAGAGCAAGATCCAGTGTAATCGAGATTGCCAGTATAAGTGGAAAGAAAAAGAGTCAATTACGAAATCTTAAACAGAGAGGGAGGGTGAACACAAATTAACTATCTATAAAGGGGGAAAGTGAGGGGTCAAACAGGAAATTTGTTCTGAAAAATCGATCGAGCAGAAAAGACTTGGGGGATCTAGGGAAACATACCGAATGAGTATATTAAAAGTATAATCTAATGTAGTACATGCACATATATAGACACATACATACCTATACATAAATTCAGACATATATATATATACACATACATATACGCACATATATACATTCAGATATACATTTCCTCTCCACTTACACTGACAATCTCGATTATACTGGATCTTGTACTTCCTCCTTTTTTTCTTTCTTCCTTCCTTTCACCTTCTTCTGTCTTCGCTTTCAATGGAGTTTTAAATGATTTTTGGTGAGTTTTTAAGTAAAGGGAGGGTCAAAATGTTTATACATTTTGAGCATCGGCATTCATTTTGCAATTACCTAGTTTATATATATATATATATATATATATATATATATATATATATATATATATATATATATATATATATATATATGTAAAGTTGATTTTTTTCTCGCCCTGGCATTTATATAAAAAGACTACTTTTAATATTTAAAATTATTAAAAGTACTTCTTAATATACTCAGTCATGAATAACGAACTACGAAATAAAGTTAACCTTATTTACATATTCTTTTGAAATTAATTAATTTTTCATTTCTTAAATTGCTTCTTAGTAGATAACTCTCTTCATTTAACTATTACACAAATTCTATTCACGCATAGTTTCTACATCGTGCATGATTGGTTAGAATTTAGAATGAAAACGTTCTAGCACAGCAGATAGCCTCACTGCGTTATCAATGCGCTGGAAAAGGCAAAATCCCCGACAAAAAAAAAATCAGGTCTGGAATTCCGATAGGCGGATGGTGAAGCTTTGCAACATCTTTCCATCAGCTTCTGCAGTCGCTCTGGCACCAAATGTATTGGCTTGCAACACCGAGAGGGGGGTGATAAATGAGCAAAACAAGGTTCTCTTATTACCCGCCAAGGCCTGCACCTGGAAAGCTCTCTCCAGCTTTGTTGTACTAATATAGAAATACTGGTGTAGGGGTTTGCTTCTTGCTACGGACAGTCACCGCCCCCCCACAACCCGAGCAGCCCTCTAGCAATAAACTCCTACAACGCCACAACTTGCTTGTTTCATTAGGTGTGTGAAGATTCGACATTCAGCAGACTTACTGAAAGACTAAATAAAAATATAAAAGAAAAGAAAATGAAACCACTAGCCTTGCGAGTGGCAACTTGGAATGTTAGGACCATGCGTTTTGATCTCTCCGACGACCTTCAACAAATTGATGACGCTAGAAAAACAGCAATCAGCGACTGTGAGCTAGACAAACGGAACATTTACGTTGCTGTCCTTCAAGAGACACGTTTAGTAAACAGTGGCAATCTGAAGGAGAAGCTTTACGCATTCTTCTGGCAAGACCTGGAATCAAATGAGAACGGAGTCAGCTTTGCAGTGCGCAACTCTATTCTGCCATCAGTGGAATCTTCTTCCCAAGGAACTGAGCGCATCCTGTCACTGCGCCTCGTCACCTCCTCAAGTCAAACACATATCTTCGGCATCTATGCCACCCAAGCTCTGCTCTCCTGCCAACGTCAAAGATGTTTTCTACAAGGAGCTAGATGTGATGCTCAGGCTAATCCCAGAAAATGAGAATGTGCTCCTGCTCGGAGACTTAAACGCCCGGATGGGTGGATATCTTTTGTCCACGCTGTATTGGACACTTTGGCGCTGGCAAGCTTAATGTGATGGTCAGCAGCTACTGGAGTTCTGCTCCTACAAAAACGTGTGCATTACCAACACCTTCTTTGCCACCAAGTTACACCACAGAATGTTTTGGAGACATTCCAGATCCAAGCATTGGCACCAGATGAATTTTGTCATCACCTGGAGATCCATGCTGAACCAGGTGCTTCTCACACGCAGTTACCACAGTGCTGACACTGATCATTCTCTGATCAGTAACAAGGTGCATCCTCGACCGATCCATTGCTCTGAGCAGAATCGTCATCTTCGTGCTGACACATTAGGAGTGGTGATGCAAGAACCCCGTGAACGTTTTTCCGAAACCATCGACACGGCACTGGATGATTGCCCACAGACTGCGCCCAGGCGCGTTGGGATTTTATCTGAGATACTGCGTACAAGGCTATTATTGACACTTTTGGGAAAAGGCCAAAGAAGAACGAAGACTGGTTCGAGGCTAGGATATTTCTTGGAGTACAAGAGACAGCCTTGCGATAAGACACTAGCCACGTACAGAGAAGCCCGCAACAATGCCAAGAGGATCTCTCGCAAGTGCGCCAGTGACTACTGGCTGAACTTATGCAGAAACATTCAGACAGCTGCGGACAGTGGCAACATCAGGGCCATGTATGATGGGATAGAAAAAAGCTTTTGATCCCAGCATCTTCAAGATTACACCCATCAAGTCTACTTCTGGAGAGATCATTAAAGATCGCATTAAACAAATGGAGAGATGGGCTGAGCACTGTCAAGGGAAAACGTCATCAAGGCAAAGTTTTCCAAAACACAACACCGTTGTCCACCATAGACGAGCTCGACTCCCCACCCACCATCAATGAATTGATGAAAGACATTGATTCCCTCTCCTGTGGAAAGGCTCCAGGCAGTTATGGAATTCCACCAGAGGTTCTGAAAGCAGGAAGGGAGAACCCACTCCTTGGTCACTTCTGCAAGCAACTGTTACAGTGTTGGGAAGAGAGCACAATACCCCAGGATATGCGGGTGCAAGGATCGTCACGCTCTACAAGAGCAAGGGCGATCGTAATGACTTTAATAACTATCGCGGAATCTCCATCCTCAGTGTTTCGGGCAAAGCCTTTATACGGGTTGTCCTCAACCGCCTTCAACTGCTCGCTGACCGTGTTTTCCCAGAGTCACAATGTGGGTTTCGGGCCAAACGATCAACGATTGGCATGGTGTTCTCAATTAGTTGCAAAAAAAAAAAATACCGCTAACAGAGAAATCCCTTATATCTTGCCTTCATCGACCTTACAAAGGCATTTGATTTGGTCAATCAATCGGGTTTTTCCCCCTCCTTCTTAGGATTGGATGTGCCCCCAAACTCCTTAACGTTCTCATATCATTACACGCTGGCATGATGAGCACCGTTCAGTACGATAAATTTTCCTCGGAACCCTTCCCAATCAAGAGCGGTGTGAGGCAAGGATGCATCTTGGCGCCTACACTCTTTGGCATCTTCTCTTTGCTCTTGCGTTATGCATTCCACGAGTCAAACGACGACGTCTTTCTCCACACTAGGATGACAGCAACCTATTCAACCTCGCTCGTCTCAGAGCAAAGAAAAGGGTGCACCAAGTGCTCATTAGAGATGCTCTTCGCAGATGATGCCGCCCTCGTTGCTCATTCTGAGGAAAGTCTTTAACGACTCATCTCCCGCTTTGCGAACGCATGCACAGAGTTCTCCATTGCCATCAGTCTGAAGAAAACCAACATTATGAGCCAAGATATCAATACCACCCCTAAAATCACTATTGGCGACCATACCCTTTAGGTGGCAGACACAATTGTGAAATTATTAATCTGCTTCATAGGGAAAAATATAACAAAATCAAATTATGTGTACGATCGTTTCAGAAACGATATCTATTTATTCACTTAATATTTACAAATAAAATATTGAGAAATAAATATTTTTAGATATCGTCTTCTCGTCAGTACAGATGGGATGGGGATTAAGATTGGGAAAGACACGAAATTTAAACCAGCGTTTTTGAAGTGATTTTGGCTGGTGAACCTTTGTATAGGAGTGGTTCCATATTGTTTTTTTATATCATAAGGAGTTTTTTCGATATGTAATGTTTCATTTTTGTTTTGTCCTTTTACACAAACATTGTACACAGATCAAGTAAACCGCAACGAAATCCGACAGTTGAATAAACCTACTTTCGTCTCGAACTAGAGTTTCGAATCCTGAGTTCGGATGTGTCTAACTGATGAGCCCAAATGAGGGCGAAACTCGAGTCTTGGACTTTCGGTTTGTTGGCTTTCATGGCTTTTGTGAGCCGCGACGTTGTCTGGCTGTGGAAATAATTATATATTCTTTCTCACATTCTTAAAATTATATATATATATATATATATATATATATATATATATATATATATATATATATATATATATATATATATATATATATATACCTCGTTCCCCACTTGAGGACATCACATTGGTGAAAGAGAATTATTCCCAATTAGCATTAGTTAGTACTTTCCTCTAAAAAATATCGCATGCATAATATCTACTCAACTATAAAAATCAACTTGTGTCTGCATCTCTGAGTGTGTCTATGTGTGTATCTGTGAGTTCGTTTACCCTGGACTCCGGAACGGCTGATTGATATTTTTCGAAATTTCACACAAGTATACTTTACGCATGTAAGAATGTTCGTAGATAGATTTTTGTATTGAAATTTATCTGATAAATATCGAAAATTGATATTTTAAGAAAATTCGATTAAAGAAACAACAAACCGATTTTACTAAAGTGAATATCCTTATACAGCCTAACGTCGCGAATGCACGTGAAAAGTTTTATCACCGCACAAGCAGAAGGGCCAAGCGTATAAAATCAACAGTAGGTTCTTTGATAACACAGGGCGCCTTCAAAATGGATGGTTTTGTTTAGAGCACACTTGAACTATGATACTTGACTTTTGCATTTTAAAACTACTTCAAGCCATTATATAATAATACTTTGATAAAATCAAGGTTTTCTACAGTGCAATGTAGATTACAATGTATTGTGAACTAATTTACTTCGGGAAGACATGTGAAGCTTCCTTCGGGTGAACTGTGGTGGGTTCCCGACTAGAGCAGGAAATCGATTTTATTGAAAAATAAATGGGCGATTTAACCGATTCTGCTGACAATAAACAGAATTGTTGTTGTTGTTGTTGCTGTTGTTGTTGTTGTTGTTGTTAGCAACTATTATTGCTGCATATTTAACAGCTAAACAATCTTTGAAATGTGCGTTAAAATGTTTAACGCGCGTAAAAGAATCATAAAAATAACAAAAATAAAAGCACTATGTTATTATCAACAATCACAAACCAACTTGGATGAGAATTAGCCAAAGATACGTAAACAAACAACTTTCAAGGTGTTTAATCTAAATTAATGTTCTGAAAAATTCTCACGGTAAGAATTTAAAAGCCCTAAGAATTTCAAAAGCGTCCATAAAAAAACATCGACCAAAAAACAACATCGACGAGAGGCATTAAAACGCACGTAAACAATTTTCCAAATTTCTGCGCACAAAAAGAAACCCTAAAAATGAGAAAAACTAAAACGCTATGTTATTAAAACTAACAACCACAAACTAGTTTCGATGAACACGATACTAAAAAAAAGTATCTAACCTAGAAGGTCCCGCACTTCATACTACGCTACAGTCTCTGTTTTTACGCAGTAATTTTCAACCCCTGTGCTTGTTTAACAAGTACTTTCACGGAATGTGCTCCAACGAACTTACTGCATTTACGTACATTTCCTCGATAAAGCGGAAAAGCAGCAAAATCCCACAACTGGGCCTTTAAGTAGTTCTTTTACGGCTCAGTAACGATGCGTCTTTTGGCGACAAGTTTTAAAAAATATATTAAATAAGTAAAAATAAATAAAAGAGATTTCATTTTCAAAATGGTAAGTCATTTGACTGATTACTGCCTGAAAAAATTGCTTATCGTAAAATTTTTTTCAAAATGGCTGTAATTGGATCAAAAGATAAAATTGAAAATTACTTATGACTTCTACTGGCTAGTGGCTGACGGAACGAGAAAAAAAATTTACCCGCGCAGATAAAATAAGTTCAATTCGAAAATCCATATAAATTTCCGAGTTTTACATTAAAATTTCCGAGTTCGTAAAGGCATACGTGAAGATGATCGATGGTTACATCGGCTGAAACGTTGTGAAAATAATAGCATTGATAAGAATAGAAGTTTGAACAATCCCAATAAAAGCATCATCATCATCAGCAGCAGCAGCAGCAGCAGCAGTAGCAGCAACAGCAGCAGCACCAGTAGGTTTTCGATCATTCCTAGAGAAGGAATCCCTACCTGGTTTTATTTCCACTTTGTTTTATCCCTAGCTAGACGTGACCAAGTATGTTTCATTTGGCTGTCGAAGTCATCTCTCCATTGTTATTTGGCCTTCCTCTGACTTTTCCATTGCCTCGGCGCCCATTCTGTCACTCTATATGTCTGTAGATCTCGAAAGGTAACCTGCCCATCTTTTGCCGTTGGTATGCTAGTGGTGATATCATTTAATCTAGTTTTGCTGTCTCATCCAGGTGTTCCTTTTCCTTTCACGTAAACATAATGCGTTTCATTTTGCTTTGCACTATTTTTATCGTTGCTCATGTCTCACTACCATATGTCATGAAAAACGACTTTTTGTTTCGTGTTTTTATAGCGGGGTTTCCGCTTTCCTGCTGTTGTCATGGTGGTTGAAGATGAAACGCATTAAGTGGTTTTCTGAAGTTTCAACTTTCTGACATAGTTTTACGTTACAGTCGACACATTTAAGTCTGTATAAAAGTACAAGAACATATGTGTAATAGTAAAATACACGGTATTTTATCATGTTTCGCTATCTTCAATTATACCAGATTACACATTGACATTAGCATTCTTATGACAGCTTAATAAGCCTTACTACTTTTGTGTTGGCTAATGACACATTGGAAGCTGGTGTTTTTGTTTGTGACACAACCATTAGACAAGGTTAAATGGTTAACGGATTATTCCTTCTCATATATGGATAACCTTCACCACCGCTGAGGAACTGTATCTACACTCTATGATAACAGCTTGTGATATCAGATGAAGGCTACACCTTGCTGATGTGTGGCTTGGAACTGTGCGATGTAGGGGCGTTAAGCTCCCTTAGCTATTGTACGTATTCGCATAACTAAATACATACAGCATCTAGTAGTCCCAAGTGGTCACCCATCTGATACTGGTCAGACTTAACCTTGCTTAACTTCGGTGATCTAACGAGAACCAGTGTGTCAACGTGATTATGTCGTGTATATATATATATACAGTAAACTGGTTCACAGAGTCAAAGGCTTTAGTAAGGTCTATAAAAGCCATGTATAATGGTAAATTTTGCTCCCTGCACTTTTCTTGGAGTTGACGAGCAGTGAAGATCATGTCCATCGTGCCTCTATTTGGTCGAAAGCCACTTTGGGACTCGGGAAGGATGGTTTCTGCAAGGGGTGTAAGCCTGTTGGCCAAAACCCGAGCTAGGGCTTTCCCTTTGGCTGGTTCTTGCAAGGTTTGGATGCCCAGAGAGGTACATTCGGGTACTGAGACTGCTACATGACAATATGTCAGTTACATTCATCAGTAGTAGTGGAGGTGAAACAGAGCCCTTCAGGGTTGACACGGGAGTGAAACAGGGATGTGTCATTGCCCCAACCCTGTTCTCCATCTTCATTACTGCTATCCTCCATCTCACGGACAAACATCTTCCCCATGGAGTTCGGATTATGTACAGAACTGACGGGCGACTTTTTAACATCAACAGATTTAGGACCAAAGGTCGAACGAACACCATATCCATTATGGAGCTACAGTATGCAGACAATAACGCCCTTGTAGCCCTCTCAGAAGAGGACCTACAGTGTACACTGGTGGCCTTCACGATGGCGTACAAACAGCTAGGACTAACAATTAATATAAAAAAAACCCAAATCCTCCATCAATCACCACCAAACAGTACTCCAGTCTCACCCCCAAACATCTCCATCGACAACGCTAGACTGGAAAATGTGGACCACTTCCCATACCTAGGCAGCATCCTATCATCAAAAGCCAACATAGATGATGAAATACAACACCGTCTCAGCTGTGCCAGTGGGGCTTTCTCAAGGCTAAGGAAGAGAGTATTTGAGAACCGTGACCTTCTGGCAAAGACCAAAATCATGGTATATAAAGCTGTCTTGCTGCCCACTCTTCTCTATGGATCGGAGACCTGGACCACATACAGGAGGCATGTAAAAACCCTGGAGATGTACCACCAAAGATGCCTCCGAAAAATCCTCAGAATTAGTTGGAAGAACCGACGCACCAACACCAGCGTCCTGAGTGAGGCTGACATTCCCACTATCACCGCTACTGTTGCTCAACGCCAACTCAGATGGACTGGACATGTTGTCCGAATGCCGGATCTCCGCCTCCCAAAACAGATTTTCTACTCTCAGCTTGTTGAGGGAAAGCGTGCCCAGGGTGGCCAAAAGATGAGGTATAAGGACAACATCAAAGCAAATCTAAAGCGGTTTCACATGGACCTTGAGACATGGGAGGACGTGGCTGGGAGCAGGTTGGCATGGAGGAGCGCTGTCCACAAAGGTGCTGCGCTTTATAGTAGTGACCTAAATCAAGCTGCTGAGGATAAACGCAAGCACAGAAAGGACAGATTATCAACCAGACACACCCAACCCCACCCCACCACCACTACCTTTATCTGCCCAAATTGCACAAGACAAATTGGGTCTAGGATTGGGCTCTATGCTCACCTGAGGACCCACAGAAGCCACAACGGAGGACAGTCTTACTCGGACACGAGTGACCGCCGATGATACAGTAAACTATCTATCAAACAGTTATGTTGTTTACTGCACCCTTTTTTATTCTAGGTTAGTTCTATTTCAGTATTCTTTAATTGTTTTCCAATTGATATCCTACAGATATCTAATTATGAAAATCACCTCTTTTTATGTATGGAAGGCTGTATTAACCAAAACTCCTAAATAATAACACTCTCATATTCTGAGGCCAACAATGTCAATAGGGTATACGTATATTCTCCAAGTTTATTTGTAGTTTTTTTTTCACTCGTTCTTCTTCGATTGTATTTTATTTTAAGATTTATGGCCGCCATTAACTATATAGATATTACACGAACAAGAATCCTACCTAAACTGTAATTATTAGCATTATATTCTATTTACTGTCTTTCAGGCAGGAAGATGTGATACAGGGTCGGAAGGTGAGGGAGGAACACTTTGCCTTATTCAAAATTACCTGGACGCGTCGGTATTCCCTGTTAGGGGTGCTACAGGCAGTAAGCAATAAACTTATTCCACCTGAAGACGGGTGGCAACGGCCTGGGGGGATGGATCCCCAAGAACTGCGCAGGATTAAAGCCGGCAATACCTCAGCCAACTGGGAAAATCATTTCAATAACAGCTTAGATTCAGTTGGTTTTCGTGCGAAGTAACACATAAGTTGACAATTCAGAAATGATTGATTAGAATTTATTAAATTAGATTTTCGAGTTGATCAATCATGGTAAAATAACGAAAGAGTATATTGATAACGTAAGCGATACGAACATATCATATAAACATAATTATATTTGGTTTATGATTAAATGGGATAGGAAAGTTAAAGAAAATTACATGAAAAATATATTGCACGAAATATCAACAAATAATATATTCGGTGTAAAGTAAATTGAAAATTTAGCGAAGAAGCAACAAAAAAAAAAAGGGGGGGACTTAAAAGAAGATTTTTTTCAGGTAATTTTTTTAGCTCCTTACGTCAAGTAGCTTCATGTTGTAACACTGCAGTTATAAACAAACAACGGAAACAAATAAATAAAATCCGGGTCGGCATTTTTTCTCTTTTTTAACAAAAACATTTATTACCGTTACTTTCAGCACCACTACAAAAATCTCTTGCTGCCACATGTCCATCTAGCATGACCGCGTTTCTCCTTCATGCGACTGCATGTCGGCCATAGCTGGCCCAATCTCGTCCTCGACTTTACACGTCCATTTTCTTCGACGAGCACTGTTCCTCTCCCAACCACGTGGTGTATTTTTCTCCTTTTTTTCTTTTTTCTGCTCGTGCACACTTTCTAATTTACATGTGCGCGTTTTTCGGCTACTGCTGCTGCTAATCTTTTCGCAAGCCAGCCATCCTTTGCGGCTGCTGATATTTTCTCACGCGCTCATGTGCGCTATCTTACAATGCCTTGTCTGGCGCGATTTCCATAAAAAATACTAAACCTATCAGAGTAGATAACAATAATTGAATAACGATGTTAAATGAAACCATATTTGGTTACTGAGAAACTACTGGGGCACTATATTGGGATTTGGGCAGCAAGATGTCGGTTCACGTTACACTTTAACTTCTGCATGTCAGTACAGTTGGGGAAGCAGGGACTTGGAATGGAATTCCAGAGTCTAGCGGTTCTGGGGAAGAAACTACTGGAGTAGAAAGATCTTTTACATCTAGGGATCTCTACTGCGTGGGGGTGGGATTTAGCTGACTGTCTGGTTTGTCGAGGGTGTCTACGTCGTAGGGGCACAAGTGTCTGCAGTTCGTCAGAGCATTCACCATTAAAATACTTGTAGAACAGGCAGAGGGATGCAACGTTTCGTCGATGGGACAGAGCTGAAGCTTAGATGCCAGTTCAGGGCCTATCAGATTGGCGACTCTCTTTTGAACCTTGTCTAGGAGCGAGAGACTAGCAGCAGATGCACCAGCCCAAATATCACAGCAATACTCCATACATGGGCGAATGGTGGCCTTATAGAGGTATAGGATACTTTCAGGTGCCAGTAGTTTTCTAGCACGGTAGAGACAGCCTACCTTCTTCGCAGCGACCCTGGCAATGTTTTCAATGTAATTGTTCCAACTCATGTTTCCTGTGAACGTTAGGCCAAGCAGTTTGAAAGATGTACTCTCAGATAGGGAGTCACTGGCCATTTCTCATTTCTACTGGTGGCAGAGAAGGTTTCTTGTAATTATTGAAGGAAACCAGTTTAGTCTTGGCAGCATTGAATGTGACCATCCATGTTTGTCCCCATTCCACTACAGGTTGGAGGTCATCCTCTAGTGTTTTTGCCATTTCTTTAGTTATGTGTTCATTTGTTTTCCTGTCGTGCCTGTTATAGAGTGTGGTGTTGTTAGCATATATACCCATCTCAGAGGCAGTTTTGTCGGGGAGGTCATTAATAAATATTAGGAACAATAGAGGTCCAAGGATAGACCCCTGAGGCACTCCCGCATTTATATCATATTGTTTAGATGTACGATCGTCGAGGACAATCTGGATTTTGCTCTTATCTGAGAAGGATTTAATTATGTTAAGTATTCTACCAGTGATACCGTATGATGTAATTTTCCTGAGGAGACCCTCATGCCATACCCTGTCAAAAGCCTTAGATATATCTAGAGCTACCGCTCTGCCCTCCCCCGCTTTGTCCAGCGAATGGTATATACGTTCAGAGATTACAGTTAGGATGTCTGCTGTGGAACGGGCTTGTCTAAAGCCATATTGTTGGTCAGTCAGAAGTTTAGCATCTGTAAGGTAACGGAAATCACTCGTAACAAGGCATGAAGCCACTTGTTATAAGGAGATAAAAATTCTACTTCAACGTCAAAAATTAACCAACGTGCTAGATTGATAGATTTCGGCCCATAAAGTTGTAATTCTTCCTCTTTGTAAGATACATTGTTCATGGAATGTGAGGACTAAAGACAAAATAAGGAAAGCAAGAATTACGAGGTTGCGGAAAATAAACCTATGGTTCACTTACTAGTCATTCCTCTTCAACATTTTCCAATTCGTTCCATTTTCTGTTCATTCTATTTTTTTTTCATATTTTGTTATGCTACACATGTGATTGTGTTCATTTCAATCGTCAAGTCTATATTTTATATATTTGCTAATTCATATTAACGCCGCTTGTTTATTATTACGATGATACTCCTTGCTCTGACAAGCTTCTTAGATTGACTTTAACCTCAGGCCTGAAAAGGAAGATTTGCATCAAATACTTCGATGAAAATATGATTCGATCATTCTAATACTCCAGAAATCCTTGACTTCTAATTAAATTCTCCACTTTTATTAAAATCAAATCTGGACAAAAATTAAATACCGCTGTCATATTTGGTGTTGCATGGGGGGGGGGTAATATCGGGGATATGTATAACGGACATGTACAACGGGGGCGCGGAACAGAGATAACGACATTTATATAGATTACACACACGACGACGACTGTGACGATACTTGGGTACTTCATATTATTATTATAGAGCTGAGACATTTATTCAACAGTTCTTGTTAACACAGGTGAGGGGGGATGACATTATTGATGATGATGGCGGGGACACATTACTTGAGGGGAGAGTTATACAAAGTTCATTACAGATGATGATAGTCAAAACATATTCGGCGGTTGTAAAGACGACACGAAGACAAACGGTTACAAAATATAGACGGTGATTTCTTTATTCATCTGTCGGCCGATTGATGATGTCAGGATATTCAAGCCTTTTCGACTACATGGTCTCTTCTCCTCCCTTTGCCTCTAAGGGGATCATCCCCATTAAGTCGCTCTCGTCTCTTACTGATTCTATCATTGTGACTGTGATTGTGATCTTCTCCTCTGTTCGAACCTCATCTCAATATATCGAGAATCTTCTTTGTTTATGACGCCAGAAGTGTGCTGTTAACACACGTGATTAAATTTTCACGTGGATTTTACATATGTCTGTCCAAACACACTTTTGGCAAACAAAGAATTCGCAATTTTAATTGTTCAATATCTGACCTATTTTTAATTATTATTCATAAACTCGCATTGTCCATTCCTTTAACTGACATATTTAATATCCAGTTATTTCTAAAAGAATTAACAATCGCTTTACTTCTGACATAAATAATATTTAGTAATTTCTAAAAGAATTAACAATCGACTGCATTCCTATGATTTCAATTATCCATTATCTTTTAACACTTGCCTACAGGGTTCGATTCTAGCATTTTCCTAATATCATTTTCACTTATCTATTATGTCTTCTTACTTACATGAAAAAAGGACAACCCTTCTTATGTAACATTGGGAGGTGCCACCAAAATCACCTTGCCTTGACAGAGAAAAAATGTCGACTTCATAATCTAGTAATGATTTCTTATTTTCTCTACTTCAGGATGTCAAATAAATAATTTTCAATTGTAAAACCCTATATTTACTGAAAACGATTTTTAATTTTTCCTAAACGCATTCCTTGTGGTTAAAATGAGCTTATAATTCTACTAACAGGGAGACCCGACTTTGTCCGGGATTGAATGATTATCAACGAATATTTCACACTCCTATATTTTTACTGTAATCGAAATCCGTGAAATGGCCCGGGAGGAAGCTTCACATTCCTCTATGCAGTAACTTAGTCCAAAATATATGTTATTCTACACTGCACTCTAGTGAACCTACTGTTTTTATACGATTATTTTATATAAACTTCTTTCCAGTTAACGAAAAAAGAAAAACATTAAGAAATTTACGCGCGCGCGGGATTTGAACTTACAGACCACGCCATGCAAAAAAAAAAAAAAAAAAAAAAAAAAAACACGTAAATTTTCAAGTCTTACAAAATTCTTTGCAGTTAATGAAAAAAATAAGAAATCTACGTGCGGAGTTTGAACCTACAGACCACGTCATGAAAAGAAAAGAAAAACAAAACACGCTATCAACTTACCCACAGTAGAATTTTCATGGCCCGTTGTTCTATCATTGTTGCTAAGCGACATGGAAAAAATGGCTTTACCGATGATAGATAAATTAAAATAACGGTTTCGATTACCGATTATCGGTAATTATCGGGGGTATTCTGAGACAAAACTTAACTAAGATCACTCCCAGACTTATACACTAAAGTTCTGTAAATTTTACAGAAAATCTGTTCAGCCGTTTCGGAGTCTATTAGGAACGAACTCACACACACAAAGTTGCATTTATATAATTCTAGAGATTTAACCAATTTAAAATATTACTATTTAACCAGTTTAAAATTCATGCAATATTAGATGTCTTTGTTATTTCGCGATCGCTTCCAAAGTTTGCCGCTTAAAATACTTGAGACAAAGATGTTAAATAAAAAAAATTAATTCATGAGTTGAGGTAAACACGAGACAAGGTAGCAAGGTCGTTAAACAACATGTAATTTCCTAACAGCGCACAAGGTTTATATCTCATAGTAAAAATTTAAAAAAAAATGATTAATTGTTCTAAAACGCTAGAGTGACCTGTAAATGAGGCATCATTTTACGTGAAATATACATGCGGAACTGATCTTCCAATTTAAACTCTGAAATATTTGTTTTTAAATTTTCATCCTGACGTAATCGTCTAAAAAAGTAAAATCTCATGTTTTTAGGGAAGGGAATTTAGCTGCGGGTGTTATCTACAATAGTACCAGAAAGTCGATGTTACTATAATGTAAGTTAACGAGACACATCCGATTGGACTTCAACTCGATTTAATCGACCCCATAGTCTAAGTTGGTATCCATTGCGCTATTGATGGATGTCTAAAGCAACAAAATATTTTTTTTTGTTTTTTGTTGTTGTTTTTTTTTTTTTTTTTTCATTTTATTTTTTTTAACATTGTTTTGTGCTTTGTTTTTTGTTGCTTGTTTTGGTCTGGCGTTTCGTCTTAAGAGGCGGCAAAAATTCGTGCGTTTCTGGCGGCGAAAACCGAACGATAAACAAAAAAGAAAAATCTTTAGTTCTTTCGACCTCTTTCCCCATCCCTGCCGTTGTATCTGGTTGATGAATTGCACCAACAGCGACATCAGTTGCCTCATCTAATTGCAGCACAAAAATACCGGCCGTTTCTTGTTAAACGTGTGAGACTGCGTGAGTCAGGGAATAGTCATGTTCTACGCATGCGTGTGTCAAAAAACCCGCCGCAATCTTTCTAATTCATTGCCTTCTTTCTGACTTACCTCGCCCTGGAGAGTGCGTATTGAACGGTACGAGGTATATCCACCAATAATAGCATATTTTTAGAATCGGGGAAAACCCATCGGTAATTGTTTTGTAGGTCTGTTTTACAGCATATCAACCCTTTTCTATCTATTTAATACGAAGCACAATTTCTATTCTCAACGGTTAATTATATACGATTAGTCACTATTGACTTTACATGAGAGCAGAATTAGACACAATATCGTTTTTTTATGTGGTGAACCCAGCTCCTCCATGAAGTGATATTCCCGATAAGTACAACAATAAAAATTTATTTAATCTATGAGGACCTCTCCTTTCACTGATCAAGGTCATTTTGATCCCGGTTCGAAGGTATAAGAAAATGATTAGTTGAACACAATTTACTAATTTACTTATGGTTTAAGGGAGTTAGGTTTATGCCTTTCCAAACACTGCGTAATTTAATACAATAGTGTTTTTTTGTTGTTTTTTTTTTAATTCGCCATTGCTATATTCTCTTTAGATTTCTAACTAGAAAGATATTGGGGAAATGAATGCCAACATCTGATTTACACGGAATGAATGAAGTTTAGCGTAATCAGCATCACCAGCAACATAGACCAACTATCGCCTGATCAGGCGGGGTTTCATCCGAGATCAACTTCTGAACTTAACACAATATATTTAAGATTTATACGAAGAAAAACTCATCATAGAAAGTGTGTTTATTGAGTTAACTGTTGCAAAATACTACTACCAAATGACAAAAATAATTTAAAAAAACAAACAAACAAAAAAGCGCAGTAGTTGTCAGGGTTATTCAGTTACTGCTGACCAATAGTATATGATTTTTGTATGGTGATGCAAGCCGGGATTTGAAAACAATTGGGCAATGACTTTACGGTGCTCTCGATATATCGATAGTGTACTACAAGAATGTAATGTAAATCAATGAAAGACAAATGTATCAGTCCAACTACATGAGTTAACCAGGAAGCTCAACATCACCTGATATGCAATATTTGTTGGGCGCAGCGCCCTCTAAATGGTAAAGTTTACAAAAAATAATGATGTGCCCATGAGATTTATCGGGTTACCGAGAATATATATTTAAAAAATTATAATGATAATGGATATGCGAGCGTCTTCGCAAAGGTAAGCTATCATTTACGACTTTGTCTAGTTTTAATACAACACTTAATACTTTCTGTCCTCGGTTGACGGAGGAGAACTCTTTCTAGACTGAGTCAATTTCATGTTTGTCACAATACAGTTTTCCTCTTTTAAGAAATCTGGATTTTTCTCCACATCAAAAACTGATCATGAGTCTAAACTTGTACTTATGAGGAGGCAAGTAAAATGGCACAGTGACTTGTTTGTGCTACGGCATTAAATAGCATAAGCATTTATGTGCCATAGAATGAAAAATCAAACGACACTGATTTCATAAACCCGATCGTGGTCTATGAGGCCACATATGCACGACCTCCAACATATCCAATGAAGACTAAACATTACAGTGATTGTTGTTCTCGTCATTATTCTAATTGAGTTAATAATATTTGGCGTTTTTTTTTTTCTCTGATCTTATATACGATATTGACTGAAGCATTTCCGATTAGCGTGATTGCAAGAACATTGTTCAATCGGCTAGTTGAACATTCCAATTACTACTTTATAGATATACTGTTTATCAATTGATTCATTCATTATTATTAGAAATTACCTCCTCACATTACCTTCAAATAAATTAATGAAATGACCGAGAATTGTCTTTTCAGCTTTAGAAAAACCGCAGTCGTTATTTGATGGAATAAAAAGGAGATTCGTTTCCTATTCTCGGAATGAACTCAGAGTACCCATGCACTTCATACAAATTAATACAAATTATTGCTAGCTTAACTCAATCCTTAAGAACAGCTAAGAGACTCTTTTTATAAAAAAATTGAACTACCCGTGATCCGTTGGGCCACAACAACTATCGCTATTCGTTCAACTTTCATTCTGTGTCGAAAATTCATAAACTACTATATATTTATTACAAAACTAGCAGGAAACGCCACCGTTGCTCGAGATTAATTGAGAATCACTTCTATGTACTTCTTCACTATGCTCATAACACAACATCACTTTCTTTACTTTTACTGCCGTCCTCTGCCCGTTTCACTCGCTTAGTATAGGTGGAAGAAGCTGAAATGAGTAAAAACTTGTAATTAATGTTTTATACATATGGTTTCAATTCCATTAAAACCGGATATATACGTACTTGAATGTTAAAGGAGTTCTTCTCCTCCATGGATTACTTAGAGGTGCGAGCACGTACGTATTCAGCGCATAGAAGGTCACGTATAGAAGGAAAGGGGCGTCAGTTGCCAAAGATTAATTAGTGATTAAATACATAATGCAAGTTTCTTATGAGTCTTATACTTCTCGTATTCCTTCTGAATATTCGTTGAAGTGTTGATTGATTGTTAGTTTTGGTGCAATATCAACATTTGCTAGCGTCTATGTTTTGTATACGAATGTTTTCTAAGTTAATTTAAGTGTAAACTTTGGAAATAAATAGTACGTAAAATTAAATAGTAATAATGAACAAATAGTTTGTAAAAGTTATTATTGGAATTTGTTGTTGTCAATTTGTGTTTTGTGATTCACTTGCTATTTTCCTCAAAATAAACGCAGTCTCCAATTTGGAACGAATGTCTGTTCACGCGCTTTAAAAAACTGTCGACGCTATTTTTTAGCTAGCGTCGAATACGTTAGCAAAAGGGGTAGATAATTTCCATTCAAATCAAGTCGGAATGACTTGAGGAAAAGAGCCGAATTACCGCAAGAATTACATGCGTAAACTTTCCCAACAGAGTTTTTTTTTTCTTTATTTCAGTTAGTGAGAGGGGACCATATCGCTATACTTTCCTCTAAACGTGTCAACTGAACTTATATTAAGTTATTATTTTTTAATGGAGAGTAGACAATGCATTGTGGATACGTTATTAGCAACTCTTGTAACTCACGCTTCTCCTAATTTTTCCCCCTAGTCCTCATTTAGAATGAGCAATTTTTCTAACAAAGGGGAAGAAATACCTGTATTCTAGGTCGGCAGTTTTTTTTTTTTTTTTGTTTTTTTTTTTTGCGTGATCTGAGATGTCGGAAATGTGTTTCTATTTCTATCCTTGACGCTATGTCACTAATAAGTGTGCTGGAGTTTTTTTAGAAAAGCATGCTATGAAACGTAATTATAAAATACGTAATCACCATCATTTCATATATTAATGATCTCAAAAATCAGTTACCATCCTATCTTCTCGGTGATTTACCTCTTTTTGAGCTCTTTCACCATCCTTCAAAATACTTTATTATCTAAATATCGCGTATTTCTCCTTTAAATTTATAAATAATGTGTTCCGATTATAGAATTATGTTGAAAAATGTTTTGTTGCCTTCATAAGAGACTCACTGTCCATTCTGAAAGGTTCAGAATAAAAATTCCGAATCGATAAGATTTTGAATGTTTTGCAGTTTCTTAATTGGTTTTGTCTTCCTGTAGTATCTTGTTAAGTGGAGTTACCTTCCATTCTTGACGCATCGCTTGGTCAGGCAATATTTTATTTAATAAAATCTTGTTAAAAATATTAGTCTTGTTAACTCATTGAGATTGATTAAACGAAAAATTGTCGAAGTGATTTGTCAACTGAAGAATACCAGCAAGGGAGATAACTTCATATAAACGGAAGCCATGGAAAAATAAGCGTATTGCACGCTTGTTAATACATTTATTAATATTGGATGAAGTTCTTCAAATACGGAGTTGTCTATTACGCAATCATTTTTAGTGTTATTCTCATACAATTTATTATAAAAAATTTGCCCAGTGTTGAAGAATATCTTATTTGAAATTATTGCCGCATTCGTATTTCGGATGCCCAAAATTATGTTTTGAGCATTAGCATTCAACTTTTGGGCATTAGCATTCAACTTTTGGGCATTAGCATTCAACTTTTGAGCATTAGCATTCAACTTTCTTAACGTTGCATGATACACTTCAAACACGTTGCATTGATTCTTGAAATGGCTGTATCTTTATCTGTGCAAGGAAAATAAATTCAAACCCTTGATTCCTTTTTTTTACGATTTTATTGTTCATCTTGTTCGCCATCTTGGTTTCCTATCTTCGTTGTTGGAAACTTGCTTAAGAACAGACGAAATGGTATAGTTATGTAATTTTATTCAATTTTACAATATTACTGATTGATGTGTGAATTGTTTAATAATTTCATAGAAATTTCAATTATTATTTCTGTTTGAAATTGGCTATGAATACATCTTCACAATCGTATTTGGAACTGCGTCTTGTTTCTCCAACTGTAATACCATTCAGAAATGTAAATGAAATGTGAACAAACATCGAAAGATTATTTGCAATATTTCGTGTCTTCTGATAATATTCCAAATTAGTTATTCACACGCTCATCTCAAATTGTTTTTGTTTTGTAATTAAATTAGTTTCATAGAACTTCTAATTAAATTAGTTTCATAGAGCTTCTAATTAAATTAGTTTTATAGAGCTTCTTCAAAACCTTCTCTGGAACTGCTTAACAGATGCTAATTTCGAAAATGTTTATCTGTTTTCTCAGTCATCTTGTTCCACTGATTAGAACCATGGTTATCTATCAACACTAAGCTTCACTATTTAATAAAATCAAACAGTTTTGTGGCGTAATCAAAAGGAACGCGTGAAACCTGTGCATAAAATGCGATTGTGATGTCGAATGTAATAAGATCGACAATCCTAATCTATTATACGCATATATTTTCCAGCACATCCGTAACGCCAATGCGACTTCCATTAAAGGAAGGGTTGTGCTAACCAAATATTTATTTTGCGTCGAGTATTTAAGCAAGATTTGTACGGCCAAAAGTCAACTGTGGCATACTTTATTTATTTTCCTGCTACATTTAACTCTGTTGATCGTGAGCGGCTGTGGGAAAATATAGAGGTTGTGAATTTCCTGAAAAGTTTTGAAAGCTTTTATAAGCATACAAGAACCATGATCAAATGTTACAGCGAGTGATTTCTTTAATGTCCAATCTAGTGTTCATCAATGGTGCGTTCTTTTACCCATTCTTTTCAACGATCTTATCGACTTGATATTGAAGGAAGGTATGACAGTTTTTTGCAGGCGTTCTGATGAGAGAAGACTTCACAGTCACCGACATAAACTTTGCAAACGATATGCCAATATTTGGTGGAAATATACAAGATGGGCTTTACGGTGTTATTGGTGTTGCATCACAGAAAAACGAGAACGGACGCCTTCAAACAAAAAATCTTCTCAGCAATATGGACGGGCGGAATATTCATAAGAATCCAAACATGCCTATTCTGCATTATATCGCCTATAAAAGCGCCTGTGCTTCAGAATGAGAAATTTGTATAATTCTACTTAATGGGTTCAAAACTTGGCAATTCACTCCATGCTGATTACATTCAAAAGCTTCACGTGTTCGATCATGGTGTTTTCACCACATTCGCGAGTTTCGTATAATTGATCGCATCAGAAAGTTTAAGATGCTGGATCCCCAAACCTGAGGAAACCCTCCTAACAAAAATACACCGATGGTTCGAACATACAACTGACCCGATTCACAGCACAATAGTACTGGCCAGGATGATGCAATAAGAGGAGGGGTCAACTAAAAACGACTCGCGACAGTCAAACTTGGAAATTGTACCATCGGTTCACTCGTCTTCGTTAAATTAAATTTGATGATGGAACCGTGAGCTGATGGATCAGCGATGGATCTGGATTGGTCTGCTTGACTCGCGATGCTCCAATTTCTTTTGGGGCTAGCTCAACTAACCTCGCGTGAATGTCATCAGATGTCCATATTCAGATGAAACTTTTAAAACTTGCGTATTTTCTCAATAATCAATTAAAACCAAAATTCAACTGAACATCTTCAACTATGGGCAAATAGCTCCACTGTTTTATGGATGGACACCTTGGGAAAGGCAAAGGCTAAGGGAGTAAAGCCTGATAAAAATCTTGTTTGGAGTCTCGAAGCAACGCCTTTCCGACAACTCTTGCAGCTGAATATGACTTGATGTTTCCAGAATTTTGATACTTCCCGCCATGCACGCCACTGCTCTAAAGTCAGACTTCCGTGAAGTATAACAAAGTCTTAGAACATCTAAAATCACAACATGGCGAAATACCGACTCATTTTATGAGGATTTCGATCAAATTTTGAGACTACATAAACAGTAGATTTTGAGCAAACTTAAACGGAATTAGCAGTTCTGACTCAAATAGTAAAATCATAATTTGGAAATTCTAACTTTTTTTTATATGTTTCTCCTCAAAGACCATATGAATCATCTTCATCATAATTGAGATCATGTAGTATTCTTTTATTAGATAATCCAAACTTTGTGCGATACGTTCTCTAAACCTCGTATAGTTTTCATCAGCGACTAGGTTTCTACCGTTGTGGCGGAATTTGACGAAAGTAAACGTTTTCATCAGATCCCGACAAAAACTTCTGGCACAACTTCTTTATTTATACAATACGACATAAAACCATTGGCACGCAGGTTATTATTAGATCATCTAATTTAATTGACGTTAAGCCCGACCAAATGTGTGATCATTTTGGAATACCAGACGCTGTACGTAGGAGAACGAAGACATTTCCATACAAACAAAATAATACAGTCCTGGAAATGTCTCCATCAGCTACTTCAGTATAATCTGCTACGCATAACGAAATAATTGCCACCTTGATGAAAGTTCTATTCTCAAAAATGTAGCGAACTACAATCATAAAGTCTGTGTGTGGGGAGGGGGGGAGAACCCAATGTAATACTGAACAGGAATCTAAACTAAGCTGGCCTGATGGTTATCATACTCGAATCACTGTATGTAGGTTTTAATTACAATCTTTGATCGAGTATTTTTTATTACAAAAAGTGAACTGTTTAGAAAAACACATAATACTCGCATGCACGTGTTTCAGTTTCTTCTCGTTTATCTTTTTACTTCATTTCTAAAAAGAATTTAATTTTACGTTTAATATCTAAAATATTTCTGTTTATAATAAATATGAATTCTGCATTACTTAAAATATAATATTTATACGTATTTTACGACCGGACAACGCCAGGTGGCCTGCTAGTTATGAAAGAAAGTGTGCTTACTACCCCAATGCCGCCCATTGGAATCGTTAATAAAATTCACAATTTGTTCTACAATTCAATCAAATTTTCTACAATATGGTATATGGAGCAACAATTACTAGTCTCTACCTCTTGGATAGGGTGCCAAAAAGATTTCCTAGCTTCATAGCTTCCGCGTTCTATCGCCTTCCTATAGCAACAATGTTTCATATTTATATTCGTTTTACAAGTACTTCAACGGAATGTGCAAATTACTGTACCTATTCTCAAAAATGTGGCGAACTACAATCATAAGGTCTGTTCTTCAGATGCTGCACTTCTATTTCTTGTTCTCTTTCGGTGGAGGAGAAATCCTTCACGACTGAGACAATTTTTATTTTTGTACCTTTTCTCCACGTTAAAAAACGACCCTGGTGTCTAACTCTGTTCCGTGGGGAGGCATAGTAAATAGGTACAATCATAAGGTCTGTGTGGGGGTGGGGGAGAACCCAATGTAATACCGAACAGGTATCTAAACTAAGCTGACTCTCAGTTTAAATACCTCAGACAACCCCGACAAGCAGCAAACTCCCATCCCGTCAATGTAGAAGTCCCTAGATGTCAGAAAACTTTTTAGTCTAATAGATTCTTTCTGTAAACTGTTTGCCTTTAGATGTCCCTCCCTACTTTCTGTTTCCTCGATTGTAAGTAAAGACAGAAGTTTGAATGTAATCTCGCTAGACAAATCCCCACCAATAATGCCTTTTATATATCTGCTATTTACGTCTCAATGACAATATGCTTTGTTTTGGGGAGAATAAAATTTAAAAGAAAAAAGATACCCCCCCAAAAAAATAAACACCAGTCTATTACTGTTTTCTTCACCAAGTTTCCATAGTGAATATTTAACGCCAACCAATGATATACAAGCATACTTTAGTGATCGTCTCATCAGTAGGTGTTATCTTAAATAGGATTCACAGTCATTAGACCGTAACCCTACGTATCTGTATTTATGACATTATCTCAAAGGCAATGTCCGTCAAAACAAGCAACTGACGTGAACTGAAAAGACTCATGAGAGGCAGTGCCAAGCGATCAGTGTTTTAGAGTTATTAACATTTTTGCAAGTCATATCCAGGTGTGCTTATCATTGAACAATGATTAAAACAAAGACTGTTGGATGTTCATGAGTAAAACTTGGTGGACAGTCCAGATATACGCAGGAGTTTATTTGTACTAGATATTGGTTGTATTACAGAAAGGACTGTAAATTTTAGCGACGATTCCATGGGTGTTTTTTTAGGGCTCACGTTGTATTTTTCGTGATATTTTAAATCGCCATTATTTTTATCAACATAATACCATTGTTCCTATTTAATTCGCCATTCCCTTACACGAAGACAAAATTAGATGCAAGGTCATTTTTAAATGTGGAGAAAGTACAGCTTTTCAAAAATAGACACTCTGGATTCGAACAAAAATAAAAATTATCTCAGTTTAGAAAACGTCCTCTTCACTGACTGATGACAGAATAGATTCCGCACCAGAACAGATACTACACTTTGTCCTTAGCCATAAGGGTAAGGAATATGTTCCTAATTATAGGAGAGCAGAATTAAATACAGGGTCATTTTTTTTCATGTAAGAAAACCCAGTTCCCCAAAATAGGGAACTATGGATTTAAAACAAAAATGAAAATTGTCTCCAGCTAGAAAGATTTCTCTTTCACTGACTGAAAACAAAAAGATGTATAGTATCAGAAAAGATACTACACTTTGTTCCTAGCTAACAGGCTAAGGAATATGTTACAACATAATGCCATTGTTCACGAGTTTGGCTACTTGGCCTTGCGTCAGTGTCCTAATTACTCTCTTAATTTCTGAGTCACTCGTTTAGTTTCTGTTGCCCGTCGATTCTAACCGACTTTCTCTATTTGTAAACAGCACAGGTGTCTGTCTATTGTTTTTATTGCTTACTTTTATAAGCGATGATACTATCGTCAGTTTGTTGTTTATATTCTAAATCCTAAATCTATTAATAGATCCAGGTCTTTTGAAAACGGAGTTTATACTGAAACTTCAACAGCTGCTGCTGCAGACATATATAAAACGGAGAGATCTTCAGGTATCGACAAAGATAGCATAACATAAGAGTTTCTAAATTTTTGAGATGACGATTCATAGGGCGCTGATTAGATCCTTAATTTTAACACTAGTAGGTGTTATGCGAACCAGTCGGGAATATATCTTTGAAAATAATTCCGACAGTGGCTTTGTTGGTGTCGAACTGAAGTATGATTCAATTCACTCTTAGGAGGCCCACCATCCAAGGCTTTACCTTCTATCTTTGAGGAGGTTAGTTTATAGCTGATGCACTCCTACCGCCTGATGCACTCCCACCGAAGAATTCCGCCTGATGCACTCCTACCGAAGAATTCCGATGGGACTGTTCAGATATTGTTATAGGCCAAAGTGAAACTTTATCTAGTTCGTTTTTGGGGGGGGGTTTCTTCCAGAATCCCACTTGACCTTGTATATGATCTCCCACTTCAATAACGATGCATATATACGGACTTTTGTTCATCTATAAATCAGAAAAAAAGCCTTCTCAGGCTTGATTCGATCTTAGGTTCTTAGGCTTCCTAGCCATTAAAAATATTTATTTCTGAAAAATACAAAAATAAATTAGGCACTAGACCATGGAAAGTGTTGGGAGGGTGGTGTTCTATGGCCATTCTTGTCATTGTACCTTATATATGTTTATCATTTTCCTAGGCAAAATCTTCAATCACAATAATCCTATATTCATTGCGGGGGTTGTCCTACTTAAGATTCTCAAATCGATTTTTTTTTAAAAATAAATATGGGCATAAGTATAATCGTTTTTATCAAAATAATTTCATTGGCATGAAGTGGGGGAAAGCGAAAAAAAAAAATACAAACAGATGTTAGTAAAAACCCTGTCTAAATGGTACGCCACTCACTGTTTTCCGGCTTGATGAGAACCGAAAACAATCAGATCGATCTCTAAGTGTGGTTGAAATATAGATGGGAAAGGAAAAATAGGTAAGGGATATGTGATGTTCTTCCAAGATTAATGCAATTTTGAGGAGGCTAGAGGTGAAAAAAATGGAGAGCGGGTGGCTTGGAAGTTTCCTATCAGGAGAGGGCTTTTATCACAGCTGCAATGAGAAGTTTCCTATCGGGAGAGGGCTTCATTCACAGCTGCAATGAGAAGTCGCATGTGGCGGAAGAAAGAGAAAATGTTGTTACAAGAAAAAGTGAGTTGAGTTATTACTTTTCTTCTCCTTTGCGACTGAGTTTGGAACGTGTGGGTCCAGGTGTCTACATGTTAACGGATGTATAAAGTGTGCACCGACATACAATGTGTAACTATAAAAAAAGCTTTTCTGTTCATAGATAGGTGGATATAGAGATTATTGTAAATCTATTGTGTGTTTCCAGATGTGCATCTTGTTGTCGGCCGTGTGAATAAAGATATTCCAGGTTGGAGTGTTATCGCCCTGACTCATTTCTACAAGATCCTGAAATACGATAATAACATCAGAGTTTGAAGCAGTGATTGACAATTGTATTGAACCCAGATCTTCGTTTCATTGCGCTAATTAATTAGTGTGCGTTTATTTCATTTTACTTTGGGAAGTTTCACAGAAAGAAGGGAAGATATGAATGCCTAAAATCGAAGAAAATATCGTTCACTGATTGGAAGAAGCGCCGTTATACTTTGACGTAAACAAAGAACTGTTTGTCATCAATGTTTATCCCCTACTAGTGTATAGTTGGGTCTTTTATAGAAAAGCCACACAAGTTATGCTCAGTGCGCTCACGCGCTCTTGAGCTATTGTTGTAAAGCCTGCATAGAACTGCGTCAGGTTAGGATTAAGATCAGGTTAGGATTAAGATTAGGTTAGGATTAAGATTAGGTTAGGATTAAGATCAGGTTAGGATTATGATCAGGTTAGGATTAAGATTAGGTTAGGATTAAGATTAGGTTAGGATTAAGATTAGGTTAGGATTAAGATTAGGTTAGGATTAAGATTAGGTTAGGATTAAGATCAGGTTAGGATTAAGATTAGGTTAGGATTAAGATCAGGTTAGGATTAAGATTAGGTTAGGATTAAGATTAGGTTAGGATTATGATCAGGTTAGGATTAAGATTAGGTTAGGATTAAGATTAGGTTAGGATTAAGATTAGGTTAGGATTATGATCAGGTTAGGATTAAGATTAGGTTAGGATTAAGATCAGGTTAGGATTAAGATTAGGTTAGGATTAAGATCAGGTTAGGATTAAGATTAGGTTAGGATTAAGATTAGGTTAGGATTATGATCAGGTTAGGATTAAGATTAGGTTAGGATTAAGATCAGGTTAGGATTAAGATTAGGTTAGGATTAAGATCAGGTTAGGATTAAGATTAGGTTAGGATTAAGATTAGGTTAGGATTAAGATCAGGTTAGAATTAAGATTAGGTTAGGGTTTATGGGGTAAGCTGTTTAGAATGCAGAATACACACCATTGTGAAATGCATCACGGAATGGTGTGCGTTTAATTGAAGGCAGAAATATAAAGTAAATTATCTTTTTATGCAAATATTCAATGACATGAACAGATTCCATCGTCTTAATAAAACATTTTTGTAAATATTTTGTCTGTTCTTTTCGTGAAGTATGGTTGGCGGGACTCTTCTACAAAAAGGTCTGTCTAATTCAAACGAGCTAAAACGAATCCGTTAACCGAAGATGTTAATAGACCGCATTTATTTTATGTTTTCCCCTATAAATCTTCACCTTAGCTCGAATAGTGAACATAGGCTTTGAAGCGAACATACAAGAAAGGAAAAACGAGTAAAAATGGCGGATATTGTTCCAGCCATAATTGAAATATGAATGACACTTGGAAGGTCATCTTTCATTGACCTTCATTAATTGGCCGAAATGTTGTTGTCTCAGATTAAATGTATAATGAAAAGAGCGAAACGCAAAAGAATAGGTGATAAAGGGGAAAGCCGTACAATTGATGCTTATAAATGGTCATTATTACGAGGCTCAACCCGGTAATTTGCGTTTGTGACTATTATTGGCTAAAGTTGATTGAGTGTAAAGATTACTTTCTTTAGAGTGGTGAATGCCTAACATTAAACTTCTCTCGCATAAGGTTATTGATAAAGATCAGACATTTTAATTACGGAAAACTCTAATGACTTATACTCTTTTATGTATACAATTAGTGCGCTTCATATTCTAATTGTTATGGTGTATAACCCGCACGCGGTGAGGTGAAGTTTCTTTTTCAACACGAAAGTCGTCGTGTTCTGTGTACGGGAACGGATGGAATAAATAAAATCGTGAAGTAAACGGTTCAATTTCGCATATATATATATATATATATATATATATATATATATATATATATATATATATATATATATATATATATATATATATATAACAAGATTTTTATTTTATATTATATTTAAGCTCTATCGCGTTTTTTTTATTTATTTATTGAGTTTTTACATCTGATTTGGATTATTATATAAATATTTCTGTAATATTTATATTCATTTTGAGTTTGCATTTTTCTATTTGTAAACTGAATATTGCCTTTTCTGTCTAAGCTCCTTTTGAGTTCAGCTTTTCCATCTTCTCGAGATATGTTTGACAAACAATACATACCACTCTCTGCAAAAACTATTCCTATCCCTTCTATACGGGAATGCATTTTAAAATTTGTTCAAGCCTTAATGCCCCCCCCCTAAAAAAATATTTGATGGAATTTGAACTCCAACAATTATAAATCATCTAATTCTTCTGTTTCTCACTCTTTAAATACTAATATTTGTATTAATTCCTACTGGGAACAAAAAAAAGATTGGAAGGATAGCAACTAATTTCTATTGAATTAAAATCACAACCCATCCTAAACATAACCCTCCACCTAGATGGATTTGAAAACTCTATGCTAAATTTAGTTAAGAAAATCAAATTTAAAAAACAAAGATACCATTCAAATTCAATTACTAGAAAAATTAACAACTTTGCTGCTAAAATTTAAAAAATATACTTATTCGTCCCAAAATATTATTATAAACTCAATTATCCAACATGCAAAAAAAACTCATTTATAAAGGGCTCCATAAATCTTATAAAATAGTTTCACAAAACACTCTGGATCGTATAAACTAAGAGGCTAAGATATTATTGACCTCTATGAATATCCACAATGCCATCGAAATACTGTCACAAGGCACTCCTAGATTTACCCTTAAGAACCATAAACTAATTTTTATGACAACCCCTCTATTAGATTGATTTGCCCATCTAGTTCTGATTTAGATTCAGTAAGTAAAAAACATCTCAGATAGAATTATCCCCTCTATCAGAGAAAAAGTTAGCTAATCTGTCTGGCAAAACTAAGACTCTGTAATTAAGTGATTTTTTTATCCTACAACATAAACATATCCTTAATTTTACAACCTTTGAATTATTACTATTTCTCTAAAACAAGGCACTTATTTTCGCTAAGAAAAACTATGATTTAACAGATTTGGAAATTAAATTTATCCTCTTAGCTAGAAAGTTTCTTATAATAAATTTTAGACCAGAAAAGACACCGCCAATAACTTTGATGTACTAATAGGGGTGCTTCAGATTCTGCTGGGTAACAGACTTGGTAGGCCTTTGACTTTTGAAAAAACGTAAACGTGATTTTAAACGCATCCAAGGGGGTCTTTATAGATATGATTCTCTATTCGGCACTAGAGATAGATCAAGAGAATATAATAAAACAATTGAGAAATTACATAGTTTTTTCACCAATTTTGGACTATCTATAACAATGAACCCAACAAAACCTAATTTTCTTGATACCATGTTAAACCTCAATACAGAATCATACAGTCCCTACCATAATCCTAATTTAAATCTTTTCTATGTTCACATGTTTTCCAATCGTTCTAATTCTATTATAAAATCCATAGTACCTTCTGTGTCTAAAAGAATTTCTTAACTTTCCACGACAAAAAAAAAACCTTCAACCAAAATTCAACCTTCTTCAATAACACCTTAAAAAATTCAGGTTATAATGAAAAATACAATTAAAAATAAAAAAATACAATATAACCATAATAACCCTGTTACCAGCCGTCTAACATCCGTAATTACACATAACATGACTAAAAATAAATTATCTGCTCCGCTGAATAATAACTGTAATAACCAACCATTTACCAACATAGCTCCGCCCAATACAATAATCATAACAAGCTCCCCCACCCCACAATCAATTTCCTTAGGAAAAAGAAAAATATTTGGTTTTATCCTCCTCCAGCTTAAATGTCAAAACAAATATACCAAAAGAATTTTTTTTCGATTGTAGAAAATTCTTTTAAGCAACCACATGGATATAGTACCATATTTAATAAAAAAAAATTCTATTAAAATTCCCTACTCTACAATGCCCAACTAGACGATAATAGCATCGAAAAATAAAAAAATCAAATTAGCTCACACCACGCCGTTTTCTCTTAATGGCAAAAACTAACTGCAATTGTAACAAGAAGCAAAAATGAGTGCGTCCACAGGGATGTCATATATTCGTGTACTATTACTGAGTTACCACGAAACACCCTTACAATAGTTAGAAATAATCTTTCCATGGTAGAAATCCCCATACGTCTACTACTTAAAATATAACTCCAATTAGTGAATCAACCGTTCCACCAATCGTTTCATCCACAAACAACGTCACAACCAACAACATAAATAATAATATCAATATGTTGATAGCAATAATAGTAATAATAGCAATAATAACATTAATAATAATAACCCGCCTCACTTTTTTCTCAGAACATTTATAATACTCAAAACTCACCTCTGAATATAGATCACAATATCCCAGTACAGATTGAATTTACTATTGCTAATTATAATAACTCTGAATTAAACCGTAATCCAACACCAAATCTTAACAGAAGTCAGCATACCATTAACACTACGCAAACGCCAGATAGAAAATGCACTTATATTAGCGCCACTTCAACATTAATAAAGGTTAGAATATTTAGCCATAATTCTTCATTTAATAATGAAATCACTGATAATAGCCAGGGAACTTCCCTAACCACTTTAATTTAAAAAAACTTAAATCTAAAAACATACCTTTTTCTATAAATCGGGCTAATCTAAAAAGTCCACACTCCAGGTTCAGAGTCTTGTCACCTTTGCATATCTGAAGCTATAAGTATAATTATTTCCCCCAACGTATTAACTTAATCTATTCCAAAGGCGAACTTATTTCCCAATGTAAACATAAGAAAAATTTAAATATAACAATTCCAAATTTGTCTGTCCCCTTTCATCCTTTCTCCATTTTTTATTCTCCTCTTCTATCAAGTATGTCTATGTCTCTTTCTCCGCTCTTTTTTCGATGTTTAAATATTCTTTCTTCCTCTTCTCTGTTCTTATCTCTCTTTTCATTTTTCTTACCAACTTCAATTTCAATTTGAATCTCCAATTTAACACATCCATTTGCCTTATTATTTGCTTACTAAAAAAAACGTTTTATATATATATATAAAAAATAGAATGTAACTTCTCCATGATCTGATGTCTTTTCCTGGAAGTTGTAATTTACCCTGGACATATATGATTCTGGTTTCTTATGGATTACCAATGGGTTTTCGATGAACTCATTTCGGATTTATCCTGTTCTGGATTTTACCGTCTTTCTCATAGGATTTTTACCATGTCATTTTTCTCCATTTTTCCCGTTTCCTGCTCCCTATAAACTGTCACTAACTATTAAATAACTTTTTGATGCAAGTATGGCTAATTTCATATTTGCAGTTTCCTTTAATGCATTAACCTGCAAAATTTATTGTATATATTGCAAACCTCTTTTCTCTGATGAGAAGAATTGCATTTTCCGAAACTCCATGGAATAAGTTTTTTCTTGGCGGATAATTATAGGTTTATACGCGCGGTCACAGAAGAAGATCGTTATTATAAAATGATTACTCTTGGAAGCCTGAATGAAATAGGAGAACAATCGAGTACTTTTGCTAGTATATATATATATATATATATATATATATATATATATATATATATATATATATATATATATATCCCTCAAGGGAAATTTTTATTACTGATTTCGGGTTTCGCAATATATTGACTTAGACAGCAACCCCGACCTGACTCAGGTCGTGCTAGATCGTCTTTTTGAAAGCTATCAGCTACCGTGCGCTGACATTGCCAAATTTTCAATAACAAGATTTTTATTATATATATATATATATATATATATATATATATATATATGCCCACTCAATAATTATCATATATTTATTATATATATATATATATATATATATATATATATATATATATATGCCCACTCAATAATGATTGTATCCATAAAGATGTTATATATTCTTGCACTATTACTGAGCTCCCACGCAATCCTCCCATAACAGACACTAATATTTCGTCTTCAAGTTATTCTTCTTCCCATCCTCCATCTGATTTACTTACTAATCCAATACACCATTCGAGCAGCGCTTCCATTTGCAATCATACAACTAGTAATAATAATAATAATAATAATAATAATAATAATAATAATAATAATAATAATAATAATATTTCTCCTAACAGCCATCCTAACACTAACAACACTCATTATCCCCTCCAAAATAGTCCTTAAACAGACATTGTCCCACCATTTGTTGAACACTATCAACAAAATTCAAACTATTTAACTAATACAAATCAGCAAATTAATATTAATACCAGACCTCGAGCTTTTAATAAAGTACATACATATATCGGCGCTACTTCAACATATATTAAGAAAAGAATATCAAACCACATTTCTTCTTTTAACAACCATAATTCTAATAATAACCAAGGAACTTCTCTACCCACTTTAATTAAAAAACTTAACTCTAACAATACTCCCTTCTCAATCAAATGGACTATTATAAAAAAAGTTAAGTCTTATACTCCAGGCTCTAAGTCATGTCGCCTCTGTACAACCGAAGCTATAACTATAATTACTTCCCCTCAAAGTAACAATATAATAAATTCTAAAAATGAACCGATCTCTTTCTGTAAACATAAGTCCAAATTTAACTATGGCAATTTTGAAATTACATAGTTATTACTTTTACCTTTTATATAGATATAAAATATTTTTTCTTTTTTCTTTAACTTTTTCGTTTTTCGACATACTTCTTAATACTTTATAATTTAATAATCCTTTATTTTAATTCTTTATCTCTTCTTTGCATGGCCGGTTTTTTATCTGCATTTTCTGTTTTATTCTTTAAACATTCCTATCTATCTAATATATCAATCTACCCACACTTTCATATCTTGTATGTATATTTACTTAAATTTTACTATATGAATTTACTTACTTTTTTTCCTTAAATTGCAGATACCGGCCATCTTCTCCCCTTAAATAATTTTTATTTCTTATTTTTATTCTTTTTTTATTCTTATTTTATTTTATATTTTATATTATATATTATATTTTATATTTTATTTTTTATTATATTTTATTTTTTTATTTATTTATTCTTTATTTTCTATTTATTTATTATATATTTATTTATTTTCATTTCCCTTTTTTATTTTCCTTTTAGTGTCGTTTAATAACTCTTGCTGAGATTTTTTTAAGTGATGACTTGTACATTTCAGTTGACCTATATTATTTTGCCCTATATATATTTTCGCGCCTTTAACATTTCCTGTCTGGGTCGTTTTGACTTTTTTTTCCCTTTATTTTATATTTAACTTTATCATTTTTTTCCCCCAGATCATTTTATTTATAGTTATGTCTCGGAAGTAGAGTGAAAAGCACATCTTAGTTTTCTTTTATTAATTTTTTTTTCCTTGTACACATGTTTGTGAATTATTCCATGGATTTCTGCCTTTGGATTATTATGGACAATCTTCTTCCAATTACGGGATTTCCTTGGATTTTACTTGTACAAATGGAAATTCTTTTAACTTTCTTGAAGTTTTACATTTGGATTTTACCGTCACTGGATTTTTTATCTTCCACCAGACTATCCATTCATGTGTAATCACCCTTTTCTTTACCATATTCCCTCTGTTTAACTTATTTTGTTTTCATGTAAGATCTTTGACTTACTTGTTGTTTCATCAAATACTTCTGCATGCAAAATCTAATCCCGCATTTTGCTAATTCCTACCCTCTGATGAGAAGGAGAGTATTTCTTCGAAACTCAGCGGATTAAGGACTGTCCATTTATCTAGTGTTTCCTTTTCAGATTAAATATGTTTTTAACTCATTTCAAAGTGTTTTTAACATATTTTGTTAACTGTTTGCTCATATATATATACATATATAAAGCTGAATGTGTGTGTGTGTGTGTGTGTGTGTGTGTGTGTGTGTGTGTGTGTGTGTGTGTGTGTGTGTGTGTGTGGTCACGAAAAGTCTCCTATATGGTTGACTATTTTTAAAAATTGATTACATATAATGATAGAAGATGTATCGAGACACAGGAATTGGGTATGTTTGATCTGGCAGAACGGTGGTTCATTCAAATTGTGGGGTCTGCGTTCGCGCCTGTTCCGCAAAGTATGTAAATAAAAAATTTAAAAATTAAAAAAAAAACGTTTACAAGTGTTTTTGATATAGATGTACTTAAGAATACTTTGATAAGTATGTTTTAACTTAAATAGGGATGATATAATAAAATTGTGGGGGTCTGCGTTCGCGCCTGACCTCCATAGAATGGAAATAGGCACAAACTTTAATAAGTTTTTTTTAATATAGATCCACAGAATATTATGATGTGTTTCAGTGTGAACAGGTATGGTATAATTAATTATGGGGTTTATCTATTTTATTTTTACTTTCATCATATTTTGCTTTGGTTTTGATAGCCCCAAATTCAACCCAAATTTACAGCCCTTCCTTTTCATAACCTATCATACTTTCATGAATCAGAGTCCATTTTCTGTAGGCTGTTTTTGAACCCAGTCAACGACGGGTACTTTTTCTAGTATATATATATATATATATATATATATATATATATATATATATATATATATATATATATATATATATATATATCCCTCAAGGGAAATTTTTATTACTGATTTCGGGTTTTGCAATATATTGACTTAGACAGCAACGCCGACCTTGCTCAGGTCTTGCTAGATCGTCTTTTTGAAAGCTATCAGCTACGTGTGCTGACATTGCCAAAAAATCGTGTCCTTCAATCTTTCTTTTCAATAAATGTCAACAAGCACGATGCTGGCGCGTTTTTAAAAAATGAGACCGAGTAAATGTGAAGTACACAAAAAACTCAAAGTTACTTTTAAGTTATCTTTCGTATCATTATTCTTTTCTATAGCTCTGATTTTTTTAATCCAAATTCATTTGAACACAGCTAGCACTTGTAATTTCCTTTAGAGTATGGCCCTTACTGCTCTCACTATATCTATTTTTGTCGGAACTTTGCATAGTGACTGACCTGCAAAACCCTGCAACAAACGTTTAGATTCAATATGAATCTTCCATTAATTTTTACGCCATAATTTGATCAGTTTCTGATATTTTCCCCTGTTTTTCTTGTTCATTTATTGTTGATTCTTCCCATGACACCGACAGTTCCAAGATTATGCATCGTTTTGTTCTTTTTGAATGCAATATCAAGTCGTGTCTTAGTGTCGTTTTTGCGATGTGTATAGTGAGCATCGGTTGTATTTTTTTCATCAAATTCCAATTATTGACGACAGATAGTATATCCGCCTTAACACGCTTTTGTTTCAGTGCTTTGACTCCGATCTTAATGAGGCCCTGTCGGTGGGGCATTAGAATACACCGACTGCCCCCCTGCAGAGGGTAAAAGTCCCTCAATGGGGGTCCTGGATATGACCTTAAACTATATCCAGTGGTGAGGCCCCAGCTTGTGGGCTTTGGGGAGTGTGGAGCCACCCTTTAATTATCATTGCTCCCAGGTCCACTCTGACCCGGAGTGGTAGTACCTGTTAGGGTTCCATGATAGGTTGAATAGAAACCGACTTGAAAACAACAAATATATTCTATTAAAAAATTTTTCTTCCAAAATCTTTGGATTCGGTATTAAATAACCCAAAAAGGGTTGATATACCGTAAAACAAAAACAACCAACCAACCGATCTTAATGAACTTGTTCAGAATTCCAGTCTTTATCAGTTGATGCTTGTTAGCGTTTATTGCCTTCGTCACATCGTTAGTTGTTGCTTCTAGGACTTGATTATGTAGCCAACAGTATCGATCATCACCTAAAGCTTTGGTACAACGACTTAGGACGCGCTGTAAATATCCTTTTATTGCACATAGTTTATAATTAGATATTTCGCTTTTACCCTTATGTAGAGATTTGTTGAGTTTGGCAGGACACCGTACATTGAATGAATGAGAAAGAGAACTTCGTTAAAATCTGATCGCTACGACTATGTTCATGTGATACTCTTCCTATTTACGTTCTCCTATTTCATCCAAGCTTCCAAGATTAATCATTTTATAATAATAATCTTCTTCTGCGACCGCGCGTACAGATGAGATAGTGTCGTTCCTTTTGGCAAGAATCATACATGTATAACAAAACATGCTTGCAATTACAACCATGATGTTTTTTAGGTTACTAGTAAAACGTTTCGTAAATAGAATCTTCAGAAATGTACGAAAGCAAACATATAAATATGTGCATTGTCTTTGTTATGATTCAATCGAAAGTAAACGTTTTTTTTTTATTGGTGTTATGACGAAATGCGTTTAGTCGTTACTCATTCTAGGCTGTCTCAAGCCCACGTGATCAAATTAAGGAAATCAAATAAGCGATTGAAACGTTTAGGTTAGTAAGTACCAGCTCTGTCGATTTTTGTGGTTGATAAAACGATTATGAAAAAAACGAGCACAGCGTTGTTGAAACTAATCCTTTGTGAACTTAAAAACGAACAGGACTCTCCTGTCTGTAACCATCCTTTGAAAACCTGAAGGGCAACAGACATCACCTATTTGAAACCAATCCTTTCAGAAGTTAAAGGCATATAGGCATCTTCTGAGACCAATCATTTAGGGAGCCTAAAGGCCAGTAGGCATCCTCTGTCTGAAACCAATAATTTTGGAACCTAAAATGCAATAGGCGCCTTTGTCTGAAACCAATCTTTTTGAAACCTAAACGCCAACAGAAATTTGTCACATCACATCTTTTCACGCCCTTTTGCCTAAGAGCAAAGCGGAGTATCTGTTTTAATATTATACTTACTCTTTTATATCCTCAGTCAGTGAAGAGGAAATCTTTCTAGACTGTGAAAATTTTAATGTTTCCCCCAATCCAGAGTGGGCCTTTTTGGAAGTTGAATTTTAAACGTTACAGTTTATATAAAGATTGCGTTCATAGAAAAACGTAAGACAAAAATTGTCTAACTATTAAAGTTGCTGTTGTTGCTGTTGTCGTCGTCGTCGTCGTCGTTGTTGTTGTTGTTGTTGTTGTTGTTTTCGTTGTACGAGAAATCTTTTTCCAGTAATTATCCAGTTAGTATCATGCATCTACAATTGAGAAAAACACACTTCAAAAGTGTCTACTTTATATGAAGAAGCCTAAAATAAAACAAAATAACTACCGAATTTGGTCTGATGTCGTGTTTATCTAATCACGGAACTCAAATCTTAACTGAAAATGATCTCTCGTTTAATATTTACTAATAATAATATAAATTAACAATAGATAACGAAAATCTCTATTTCTGTGATTAGTTAAAATGAAGTGTGTGTATGTGTGTGTGTGTGTGTGTGTGTGTGTGTGTGTGTGTGCGTGTGTGTGTGTGTGTGTGTGTGTGTGTGTGTGTGTGTCTGTGTGAGAGTTTTTTCCCTATGGACTCGAAAACGGCTGGGCCGATTTTTGAAATTTCACATAAGGTACTTAATTAGCCTAGTAGTGTTCTTAGATAGGTTTTTATAAGAATGTCTTCGATGAGTGTAGATAATCGATAATCAATATAATCTGATGAAAGAAGGAACAAGCGATTTTAACCAAAGTTAACACCTTAAACAGCCTAATATCACAAGTGTATTTGAGAAGTTTTAATTACCACACGTCGAAAGGCCCGACATATTAAATGAACTGCAGATTCTTTAATATGACCGGGGCGCGTTCGAAAATGAATGTTTTTGTTTAAAGCAGTATTACACCATGATATTTGATCTTTTCATTTTAAATTTAAATTCAAGCCATTATCGTCGCACATGCAGTAAAGCCAGGCGGATAAAAAGCAACAGTAGATTCTTTAATATGACAGGGGCACGTTCGAAATTAATGTTTCTGTTTAGAGATCAACTGAAGCATGATACTTGATTTTTGCATTTTAAAATTTAATGCAAGCCATTATATAAAAAAAAAAAAATCAACAGTAAGTTCCCTACAATGCAATGAAAGCTACAATGTACTGTGGACTAGATATGGACTGCTTTGAAGTATGTGAAGCTTTTTTTTTCCGGTGCATCGCGATGGGTACCCAACTAGAGCAGGCAATCAATTGATTTGATTGAAAAATGGTCGATTCCGATGACAATACGAATATGGGAGCGTGAAACATTTGTTGATCCTCATTCAATCCCGGGCAACGTCGGGTCTCCCTGCTAGTAAAAAATAAAACTGTTTTTAATATCTAAAGAGAGTTTTCTCCCATTCTTCAATGACTTTATAATTTGCCTAATTCGACTTTGTGTCTAACTCTGTCTTCAGCAAGTAAGTTAGGGTCGCTTTTACATCGGTCCCTTCTACAAGTAATTCGTTGTAAACCGGTAAACAACACTACCACGTGCACCTGGCGAAGTGTTTTTGTTTGCTGCTGCTGCTGCTGTTGTTGTTGTTGTTGTTGTTGTTTTTGTTTTTGTTGTTTTTGTTGTTTCTGGGGTTTTTTTTTTTTGTTTTGGTTTTTTTTTTTTTAAGTAGGTCATATTGTAAATGTACTGTAGCAAAACAAAGGATCAGCGCCGTAGCTTACGCAGATCTTTAAGTGAGATAACGAGAACTGGACACGTAGTCGTCGTCGTCGTGGTTGTCTTGTCGTCCTCGTTGTAGAAGACTTGGCGAGAAGAGGACATATTAGCGGCACGTACGCCACTGAAAATAAATATGGCGAGTGCAAACTACACGTGCCAGCGAATGAGGCGAGGCTATCTTTTTTTATTTTTTCTTCTTCTTCTTCTTCTTCTTCTTCTTCTTCTTCTTCTTCTTCTTCTTCTTCTTCTAGTACTTCTTCTTCTTCTTCTTCTTCTTGTTTGTTTTGATTTTGTATTTCTATGCACGTGTATTTTGCGTTTGCTGAGCTTACCATGTTTTTAACATTTAGTTTTATTCTCTCCGCGGTTTACGGCATATCGACCATATTTATGCTAAAATATATCTTAAATCAGTTCCTATTTACAATGCCTCCCCACAGAGGACAGAGTTAGACACCAGGGTTGTTTTTTAATATGGAGAAAAGGAACAAAAATAAAAATTGTCTCAGTCGTGAAGGATTTCTCCTCCACTAACAGAGAACAAGAAATTGAAGTGCAGCATTTGAAGAACAGATACTACACTTTGATGTATTTATTTGCTCCCCCACTGAGCAAATTAGGCACAAGGCCGATTTTTAAAGTGAGGAGTGAAGGGGAAATGGTGACCACTTCCCGGGGAGTAGGGGAGCTGGATAGTGACAATTGGTATGAAGGGTTGCCCCTACATTGACCAAGGTCTTATATGTGGGGTTGTGGGAACATGCCAACCGGATGCTAACGTCTCCAGCATAAGAGACAAAATAAAAAATCGTCGTTTGCACATGGCTCCACGCATCGCTTCCGTTTGAAAAAAAGAAAAATAAGAAACCATAAAAGAATTATGAACCAATGGCAGAGCTCCCCGCCGAAAATAAAGGCCTAAATTATCACAGCCGCTGGGAGCCGGTTTACGACTATAAAAGGAGGGGACCAGAAAGAAAAGAGGAGAGATTCGCCTAGCTGCGTCAGTGAACGCACGGACATTCTTCCACCCGACCTAAAGAAATGAAAAAAAAAAGAAAAGAAAAGGAGATTCGCCTCGCTGCGTCAGTGAACGCACGGACATTCTTCCACCCGACCTAAAGAGATGAAGAAGAAGAAGAAGAAGAAGAAGAAGAAGAAGAAGAAGAAATAAGGCACCAGTGAACTGAAGCCAACTCCGCTCTCACGTTATGAGCCGAGACGCCTTCAATTCTAACAATGCCTATCTTACACAAACCAAAGAAGAAAAAGAAGAAAAACACAGGAGGCAAAGACGCCGCGCTGCTAGGTTGATAAATGTAGTCGCCGCTCTCAAGTTAAAAGCCTGACACATATCACCGAAGTAGCACGGCCGGCCGCTCACTTCCCACCCCCGTCGTCTGAAAAGATAAGTACGCTTTGTTTAATTATACTACCCTACTCAAGTTCATTCGGTCGCTGGACTACCATTCTCAATTTTCCTACAACAATTATTTCTCTTCCCACGCGCGAACAAACAATAGTGACCCGAACTTGAGACGAAAACACATTCCCTTTCTTGCTACAACGCCAGTCCTGCAACGCTGTATGGTTACATACGCTCGGACATATCATAACTAATACATTCATTCCTTCAACAGCAAATAAAACACGTTTATCTTATCCATTAACTGAGTCTTTGTTTCCTTCAATTCCTCATTTGTTTCATTATTCTCTTGTAACGGGATTGGGGTATTTATATATCCTGGTCCCCTACAAATATGGTGACCCCGCCCCTTTATTTAAATGAGATGGATGAGGTTGAATGAAGCATGCATACACACCTACAAACATCCTAGGAACACTTTACCTCTTCTAAATAAAACTATCCAAAAAAAAAAAAAAAAACCTCCTCAACTTCCAAAAAAAAAAAAAAAAAAAACCCTCTGAGTCATAAATGGTGAACCAACCAACAAACCAACCCAGCCAACCAACGAACCAACCCACCAACGAACCAACCAACGAACCAACCCACCAACGAACCAACCAACGAACCAACGAACCAACCCACCAACGAACTAACCAACGAACCAACCAACGAATCAACCCACCAACGAACCAACGAACCAACCAACCAACCAACCAACCAATCCACTAAAATCCTCACGGGCACTCTCGGAATAGCTCCGCTATTTCGGGTGGCGATGTGTGTGGGAACATGCCAACCGGATGCTAACGTCTCCAGCATAAGAGACAAAATAAAAAATCGTCGTTTGCACATGGCTCCACGCATCGCTTCCGTTTGAAAAAAAGAAAAATAAGAAACCATAAAAGAATTATGAACCAATGGCAGAGCTCCCCGCCGAAAATAAAGGCCTAAATTATCACAGCCGCTGGGAGCCGGTTTACGACTATAAAAGGAGGGGACCAGAAAGAAAAGAGGAGAGATTCGCCTAGCTGCGTCAGTGAACGCACGGACATTCTTCCATTCGACCTAAAGAAATAAAGAAAAAAAAGAAAAGAAAAGGAGATTCGCCCCGCTGCGTCAGTGAACGCACAGACATTCTTCCACCCGACCTAAAGAGATGAAGAAGAAGAAGAAGAAGAAGAAGAAGAAGAAGAAGAAGAAGAAGAAGAAATAAGGCACCAGTGAACTGAAGCCAACTCCGCTCTCACGTTATGAGCCGAGACGCCTTCAATTCTAACAATGCCTATCTTACACAAACCAAAGAAGAAAAAGAAGAAAAACACAGGAGGCAAAGACGCCGCGCTGCTAGGTTGATAAATGTAGTCGTCGCTCTCAAGTTAAGAGCCTGACACATATCACCGAAGTAGCACGGCCGGCCGCTCACTTCCCACCCCCGTCGTCTGAAAAGATAAGTACGCTTTGTTTAATTATACTACCCTACTTAAGTTTATTCGGTCGCTGGACTACCATTCTCAATTTTCCTACAACAATTATTTCTCTTCCCACGCGCGAACAAACAATAGTGACCCGAACTTGAGACGAAAACACATTCCCTTTCTTGCTACAACACCAGTCCTGCAACGCTGTATGGTTACATACGCTCGGACATATCATAACTAAAACATTCATTCCTTCAACAGCAAATAAACCACGTTTATCTTATCCATTAACTGAGTCTTTGTTTCCTTCAATTCCTCATTTGTTTCATTATTCTCTTGTAACGGGATTGGGGTATTTATATATCCTAGTCCCCTACAGGGTCGCCCCACGTATGGTATTTGCTTTTAGTATCTGCCGGAACAGATACTACACTTTAATCTTGTTTATATATTTTATTGCTTTTAAAATTTTGAAAATACAATTAAGTAAAAAACAAAAGATTTTTAAACAATAAAATTAGGCACAAGGCCCTACAAGAAATTGGGGAGGGAAGGGTTCAGGCTCTTTGTTACTAAAGTGATTAAAAGTAATAAATGTAGACTTTGGAGTCTTACTCTTGACTGGCAACATTTACCAAAATACCTCATTCACTCTATGGATCCTAATCTAACTAATAAATCCCTCAGCGTTTAAGAATCAAAAACATATTAACAATTTATAAACAGTTGTCTGTGTGTTTGTGTATGCATTTTTTTTTTTTAATTTTGTGTGTGTGTGCATGTGTGAAAAAATAAAATTCAATTTCATTAGAAAATAAAAAGTTTTTGAATTAAGAGAAAGATTGTTCGTGGAGTGGGGAAAACTAATCAAAAGTGTTCATATCAAAAACAAAAAATAAATCCTACTAGGTTGTTAGTGAGGCCTCCCTGTACTAATCTAGGTGACTAGACACCCCCCCCACTGTTTTCCGGGGAACCGAAAACAAGCAGGGCGATCCCTAATGGGGATTGGGGAAAATACCTTAATGGAAGTGGGAGAAAACAAAGCAACGGGTGAAGGGGGGTTAGAAGGTGACCTCTGAGTAGGGGAGTAACCGGGGATGTTGAAAAAAACAAGGATGTGGCACAAAGGGGATGGGCAGACTCAGAGGTTCTCTAGTACCAAAAAATAAAATCAGGAATAGGATCTCATTTGTACCACCAGTCAAGAGTCTTCTTAAAATGACTTAGTTAGAACCTAAGCGGGATGGGTTCCGAAGGACCCAGCACCGCCCGTGCCATGCTTAAGGAGGGAACACGTATTGAAACTTGGCTCCTCGACGGATGCACAGACTAGTGCTGACTGCTGTGCACCCACCTCTTGTCAAATTCCACTCTAGGCAACCTCCTCCAATCGCATCTGAGCTTTATTTTAAGTAAATGTTTAAAGTAAACGATCAGATCCCGATCCAGAACAGATGTCCCTTCGCGGACCAACTTGAGGCGCGTGATCAAAATCACCATGCGCGCTACAGCCAGGATCGCCAGGAAAACCATTCTTTCCTCCCTGGGGAACGGCGGCTCCATGTTGTACACGAAATAACCTTCGTCGAGATCAAGCGGACATTCAGCATCGATGCGAGCCGTTACCTCTCCGACGTACTCCAATAAGGGCTGGAACCGGCTGCAACTAAAAAACGCGTGCCCGATCGTTTCGGGCTCGCGTTCGTCACAGCGCGGACAAAAGCCCCGCGTATGTTCTTTATACCGGCAGAGTTCGTCGAGAAAGGGCAACGCGTTTCAGACCAGTCGCCAGGTGAGGGAAAATTCCGAGTTGTTCAGAATCTCCCGTCCCGGTGTCCCGAAGTCCAAGCCAATTGCCAAGGCGTAATTTATAATTAACTGAAAAAGTCGTCCACCTTTGTCTTAGTGACCTATGCATTTCTCTCGTTCAGTTTCCATTTTCGTACATATCAACTTTCACCTAACCGACTCCATAAATTCCACCGGAATATGATCTGCAGTAGAATCGAAATAACTCCTGATAAATATGGAACGTTCATTAATATTTTTGATTTTGATATAAAAAAAAAAGATTATGCGGGAAATCGAAAAAAAATCATAAAGCAAAGTATCTCTGCTGTATTTAATAATGTCTGCTTGAATATATATATATATATATATATATATATATATATATATATATATATATACTTGTTACGTTTCCAACCCGTTTCCCTGACCAGGAAGAACAACACGCATCACTTCTAGATCTGTTTTTGACCACAGTTCCCGATGACTGCATAACGAAGGCCCACAGCCCACTCGGGAACGCTGATCATGCAGTGATAATGGTTGAAATCGCCCTAAACTCTAGACCCAAAACTGAAGAGCCAGTGCTCAAAACAACGAGATATTATAATAAGGCTGACTGGGAAGCCATCAGGGAACTAATTAGAGATGCTCCATGGAAAAATATTTTCTCTCTCCCTGCTGAACAATGTGCAAACGAGACCACCGACTGGTTCAAAACTGCAATCGAAGCGCATGTTCCCATGCGGAAATTTTATAGTAAGCCCCACTCTCCCCAATGGTTTACGTCGACTTGTGCAACTGCCATTACTCAAAAGCAGCATGCATGCCGTAGGTTTAACCGACATAAGTCCAGTTCAAACAGACTGAAGTATATAGAAGCTAGAAATAACGTTAAGAAAGAAATAGCGACAGCTAAGAGAGAATTTACGGAAACCACTAAAAAGCGCATCGAAGCACAAAAACTAGGAACTCGAGACTTCTGGAAAATCTACAACAGTGCAGTAAATAATGGGCAATCAACAATTCCCCCACTAACCAACAATCACGAGGTTGTCTCCTCAGCAACCGACAAGGCTAACATGCTTGCCAGTCGGTTTGCCTCAAACTCCACACTGGACCCTTCCAACCACCCCCTACCTGACTTTCCTATGCAGACAGACGCCACACTAGACGATCTGAAAACCACCCCTGCTCAGGTGCATGCTATCATAAAAAACCTTGACACCTCAAAAGCATGTGGACCCGATCTTATCCCAGCTGTGCTATTAAAAAAGTGCTCAGCCGAAGTAGCTCCAGTTCTCTCCAAACTCTACAACAAATGTCTTAATGAAGCTTGCTTTCCGGGCTGTTGGAAAACTGCTTCTGTTGTACCAGCATTCAAGAATTCTGGCGAAAGGACAGACCCATCAAATTATCGCCCCATTAGCCTCCTCCCACTTTTTGCCAAAATATTTGAGACCATAATTAACCATGCTCTAGTCCATCATCTTACAGATGCTAAACTACTGACTGACAAACAATATGGATTTAGACAAGCCCGTTCCACAGCAGACATCCTCACTGTGATCTCTGAACGTATATACCATTCACTGGACAAAGCGGGGGAAGGCATAGCGGTAGCTCTAGATATATCTAAGGCTTTTGACAGGGTATGGCATGAGGGTCTCCTCAGTAAAATCAGATCATACGGTATCACTGGTAGAATACTTAACATAATTAAATCCTTCTTAGATAAGAGAAAAATCCAGGTAGTCCTCGACGGTCGTACATCTAAACAATATGATATAAATGCGGCAGTGCCCCAGGGTTCTATCCTTGGACCTCTATTGTTCCTGATATTCATAAATGACCTCCCCGACAACATTGCCTTTGAGATGGGTATATATGCTGATGACACTACACTCTATGGCAGACACGACAGGAAGACGAATGAACACATTTCTAAAGAAATGGCAGAAACACTAGAGGAAGACCTCCAATCTGTAGTGGAATGGGGACAAAAGTGGTTGGTCGCGTTCAATGCTGCCAAGACTAAACTAGTTTCATTCAATAATTACAAGAAACCCTCTCTACCACCCATAGCAATGGCCAACGACTCTTTATCTGAGAGTCCATCTTTCAAACTCCTTGGCCTAACGTTCACAGGAAACATGAGTTGGAACAATTACATTGAAGGCATTGCCAGGGCCGCTGCAAGAAAGGTAGGCTCTCTCTACCGTGCTAGAAAACTACTAACACCCGAAAGTATCCTGTACCCCTATAAGGCCACCATTCGCCCATGTATGGAGTATTGCTGCCACATCTGGGCTGGTGCATCTGCTACTAGTCTCTCGCTCCTTGACAAGGTTCAAAAGAGAGTCGCAAACCTGATAGGCCCTGAACTGGCATCTAAGCTTCAGCCTCTGTCCCATCGACGAAATGTTGCATCCCTCTGCCTTTTCTACAAGTATTTTAGTGGTGAATGCTCTGACGAACTGCAATCACTTGTGCCCCCACGACGCGAGCACCCTCGACAAACCCGACAGGCTACTAGATCCCACCCCCACACTGTAGAGGTCCCTAGATGTAAAAGATCTTTTTACTCCAATAGTTTCTTCCCCAGAACTGCAAGACTCTGGAATTCCATTCCAGGTCCCTGCTTCCCCAACAGTACTGACGTGCAGAAGTTCAAGTGTAACGTGAACCGACATCTTGCTGCCCAAATCCCTACATAGTACCCCAGTAGTTGTTGCCCCTGATAGTAGCCCCCTACACCAAAGTGGCAATTTGCCTTGTTTGGGGTGAAAATGTAATTAAAAAAAAAAAAATATATATATATATATATATATATATATACTAGCATGGGTGCCCGGCGTTGCCCGGGTATTTGGAGGTGTATCTTGAGCTAAAAAGTAAAAAAAAGCGGTCAATTTTTTTAAATTTTACCCCTATTATGACCCCTTAACATTTATTGTTTTGGGTTCAAATAAAGTTATTAAGTTAGATCCATGTCCAAGGAACCTATATCTCAAATTTCAAGTGTTTAGACCCAAAATTGTCGGAGGAGCTTAGTGGAGTTCTCGAAGGGCAACTCGTTGAACTTTGACCCCTTAGTCGCCAAATTTCTGGCCGAAAACCGATCCCAAAGATTTTCCCAAATCTCAGTACCCTGTATATAAAATTTCGAGTCTGTAGACTAAAAATTGACAGAGTTATTGCGTTGAGAAATGTACACAGACACACACACATAGACACTCCACTTATATATATCCTATCTATCTATCTATCTATCTCTATATATATATATATATATATATATATATATATATATATATATATAAAAGTGAACGTGTCTGTGTGTGTGTGTCTGTGTACATTTCCCTACGCAATAACTCTGTCAATTTTTAGTCTACAGACTCGAAATTTTATATACAGGTTACTGCGATTTGGGAAAATCGATGTGATTGGATTTTGGCCAGAAATTTGGCGATTAAGTAGTCAAAGTTCAACGATTTGACCTTTGAGAACTCTACTAAACTCCTCCGACAATTTTGGGTCTACGCACTTGAAATTTTAGATATAGGTTCCTTGGACATGGATCTAACTTAATAACTCGATTTGAGCCTAAAACAATAAATTTTAAGGGGTCGTAATAGGGGTCAAAGTTAAAAAAATTGACCTCTTCAGTCTCTTCCAAATTACTCAGACAATTTCTGGTCTAAATATTTTAAATTTTACATAAAGGGTATTCAGAGATAAGGCAAGCTTTTTCATCAGTTTGGGTCGAAAATATTTAGTTATCAATATATAAATGTATGTATGTATGTCTGTTTATATGTCTGCCTTAAACTTTCAATAGACTCGACGGATTTTACCAAGATCAGTATCGTTTTAAAGTTCGACCTTTCATACGAAAAATATCGAAAAATTGGGTAAAAACATTAATATCTTCCCCTTCAACTAGGCGCTTGTCTACAGACGGAGGGGTCACTTTTTTCGCCGATATTTTTTAAAGTTATCCTCTCCTTTAGATTGTCTAGCCTTAATTTAAAAAAATGTCGCTTCTGGTTTAGCAGTAGTCGTAACAGCATAAACGCTAGGTTTTACCCCGTTCTTTTCCTCCTTATATACTAGCATTTCAGCCTCGCGTTTCCCAGGAGGTGTATGTTGAGCAACAAAAAAAAAAGCGGTGAATTTTATTTAACTTTGACCCCTATTATAACCCCTTAAAATTTATTGGTTTGGGCTCAAATCGAGTTATTAAGTTAGATCCATGTCCAAGGAATCTATATCTCAAATTTCAAGTGTTTAGACCCAAAATTGTCGGAGGAGTTTGGTAGAGTTCTCAAAGGTCAAATCGTTGAACTTTGACCCCTTAATCGCCAAATTTCTGGCCGAAAACCGATCACATATATTTTCCCAAATCTCAGTAACATGTATATAAAATTTCGAGTCTGTAGACTAAATATTGACAGAGTTATTGCGTAGGGAAATGTACACAGACAGACAGACACACAGATAGACAGACAGACAGATACACAGACACATTCACTTATATATATATATAATCATGTTATCAAAGAATATATCTTGAACAAAGCAAAACTTATCAAGATAAGAAAGTTAAACAATACATATTAAATGAAAGATGAAGAATAAAAGTTGTATATAATTTTATTATATCATCAGAACAACAAAGAAAAAGTAAACGGGGAAAATTAAGAAAACAGAAACCACTTTTGGCCATGACATTTCCCAGCTAAATGCTTCTCATCAGAAGAGGAGAAGGACAAGAATTATACAAAATGCAAATATATATTAAAAAAAAAAAACTGGCTTAATAACATTTGGATACGAAATAAGAATGAGGGCATAGGATAATTATCCTATTTCTTTCATTCCTATTTTATATTTCAATCTTATTAAACCAGTGACTCGATACTCGTAATGTAAAGTACTAAGTAATTGAAAGTTCATGTCGGTTGCATAATTTCGGCCATTTTCGAAAGATCAGTTCTTTTCAGTTCTTGAGATTATAAAGAGAGGAAATATATTTTTAGAAGTGTTTTGTTAAACAATATAGAGTGTTAAATAATAGCAACATGTAAACATTGATAGACTAAGTGGGGGGTGAGGTTGTATGTTTTTGTATTTTCGCGTGCGACAGTGGGTTTGAGTTTAAGTGTGTGTGTGTGTGTGTGTGTGTGTGTGTGTGTGTGTGTGTGTGTGTGTGTGTGTGTGTGTGTGTGTGTGTGTGCGCGCGCGTGCACGTGTCGCGTGGCAATCCTCGTGGCCACAGGAACCAGCGGGACTCACTTAAAATAGCACTCTATCTTCATAAGAGCAGTCACATTTACTCAGCTATTAGCTCCCTTCCCCACTGAACTCATAAAGGCAAAAAAAAAAAAAAAAAAGAGTTGTTTTGATCTGTGGTAACAAGCATCAACTACCAATCCTTATTTACTTGTCACCCCATGAGGGCAGAATTAGGCACAATGTTGGTTTTTGAATGTGGAGTATTCTGCTCTTTACAAAGGAGAAAAGTAAACCTTGCCTCAGTTTAGATGGAGTTCCCTATCCACGACTGATCATGTTTAGTATATTTATTTATATTTCTTGTAGGATTTTAAACAAAAAGTCAAGGGGGTTGAAAAGCCAGTCTATTCTGATCCTTAAAAGTGCATGAGCAACCCTATTGATATTCTAAGTAACGTCTTAGGCGATTATCAATAAACTAACCTGCAACGCAAAAAGAAATAAAACCTTGGTGGAGCTTCTATACTAAAAAGAACCATATGTCAATCCAACTGTAACCAAACCATTATCAGACTGATGAAGTATAATATGAGAACAGATAGTATAGTATTGATTTAAAAAAATATACATTCCTCGAAACAAATTAGGAACAAACAATGTATAGGGAGAGGGGTCTATTCTCATCTTTGTCACTATAGCTAATATTTGTCTATCATTTTCCTAGCTAGACTCTTCAATCACCATAATACCACATTCACTCCAGAAGTCATCCTATAGAAGATTCCCAAATTTATTTTTTAGAATACTTGGATCCTAACCATATTAATCACTTAACTTACTAAAGGCTAAAACCAATATTTTGTCTTGATATTGGAA